>NC_048419.1:2972488-2999235 GCF_013103735.1 Etheostoma cragini | reverse complement strand
TGTGTGTGTGTGTGTGTGTGTGTGTGTGTGTGTGTGTGTGTGTGTGTGTGTGTGTGTGTGTGTGTGTGTGTCAAACACCTTAAAGCAGAGGTCTTCAACACGAGGTCCAGGACCCCTAGGGGGTCCTCCGAGTTACTGCGGAGGGGCCGCCATAATTATTGCTAATTTTTTGATAGTTTCCAAGAAAATTAAAATATCTTAATGAGTCCAACATTTTATTTGTAACATTATTAGCAAATAATAATAAATCAACTTCAAAATTTGTAAAAACAAATCCACAGATACAGATCATCCTAAGGATTCACCCTGCCACATATATGTTTAATATTAATTTTATACAATATATGTTGTAGGGGGTCCCTGCTCCATCTCTCTTTCAGTTAAGGGGTCCTTGGCTTGTTAAACGTTGAAGACCCCTGCCTTACAGTACCAGCTGGGGGAAATTTGACCACATGAAAACATCCTGATCAGACAGGTCAATGGGCAAACTTCACCCATTAGATGCACTTAGATCTAATTTGCAAATACTGTTCAACCAATGTCTTATATTCAGGTGAGTGGGTGAATGGACAGTATGAGAGCCACTCTATTTCTAACACAACCTTTCCTTCAGAACTACTTACTTGGCTGGAGAAACTGTAGTCTTACAGTAGCTTTCTGCAGAGTGGGTAAACAATAGTTTGTACAGTACATTTATGTATCTTTACTCAAAGGAATGTGAGATTCTTTCATTCACTGAAGATTATTTTGCTGCCATGCCCTCTGCTGAGAAACCGCTCGTCTCATTTGGTCAACCGAGCAATGACTCCTCACCTCAAAAAGAGAAAAACAAGATTAACAATTGCTCTAAAAGAAAGGAAATACATTGACATGTTAGTATAATACAATGATCAATATTTTCATACATTCCAAGGCTCTCCTCAGAAAAAGGCATGGCTGTAGAGTATTTATTTTTCAAATAAAATTCCATTTTTATCTAGCATTTGCCATGTTTGCTGTATCAGTGGGTTGTGTCTGGCGTTGCCACTGCTGCTAAAACAAACGTGGTCCTTTGTGAGCGCTGTGGGATTGTTCCTTCGTCATGGTAACCGTCTCCGATAGTTTGAAGCCCTGCTTTGTTTTTTTTGCACTATGATCTCATTCTGCTTTTTTTCTGCTCTCAGTGCTGTTTATAAACTGGACTCATGGCAGGGTTCAGGAGCAGAGTGAAAATCCTGCCCCACTATCCCCCGGGATCACTTCAAATCTAATATGGACAGTATTACACCTGTGTTGACTGACAAAGTAAGTCCTGCCGGGACGGACTGTCCTCTGTGGTTAGCTAGCGTTGTGCCTAAGGGTTTTATTGCCAAAAACGTTTGTGTGCAATACTGTAGAACTACTGCCCCGGTGATATGCCCCGCCCTTTCTCCCCATTTAGACTGGACTCATCTCTAATCCACTACAGTCACCTATCATGAAATAAAAACATGGATTTCAAATAATGGTATTGTTAAGAACATGAATGTATAAGAAATGGGACTCGTCATATCGAATGCTTAAATTCCAATTCAGAAACTGAAAAGTCCCAGACTCTGTGTATTTTCTGAAGAAGCATAATCAGATTTAATGGTGCTTCTGGTCAGGGAGAGTAGATCTTTGAGTTTCTGTGCCACGATTCCTTTTTATTTTGTTTCCCTTTTCTAAAAAATACATGTTCTCCATCCTGAAAAAGAGCACACTAGTGAGTACAAAGTGTGAAGCCCTGCAACTGAACCCCGGCACCTCCTTCACCCTGGCAACTGCTTGCTCATTCTGTGCAGCTTCGCAAAAGCTATCACTGTGTGCCATATTGAATTATTAGACATTTTTATATTTCATACTCTTACTGGCAGTGCGGTACATTTTTTAGGATACTGTTGTTATCCTCTGTCGCCAGACTACTGTTCAGGTATCTGCTAAAATAAAGGATACCCTCGCCTAACGTGTGGATATGAACTAACAATCCGATTTGAAGTCTTGTAGCCTGACTTAAAGGGTGACAGTTTGCCTTCTTTAAAGCACCCATATTATTCTCATTTTCAGGGTCATAATTGTATTTTGAGGTTGTACCAGAATAGGTTTACATGGTTTCATTTTCAAAAAGCACCACATTTTTGTTGTACCGCACATGGCAGATCCTCTTTTCACTTTGTTTGTTTAGGTCTCTGTTTTAGCTCCAGAGTGAGACATCACACCTCTGTCTTTGTTAAGAGTCACACATACTCAGTAGCTCGGTAAGACCCCATCAGCTAGATAACTCTTCCTCCAGCTTTGGTCAGTCCAAGGCAAGATTAGCTGGGAGACTTCTTCTAGACAAGGGCCACTTGTGGACTACCTGCACAACAGGGACAGGGAGTAGTTCTTTTGGAGATTATGGTCAACGTGCTACAGTTGGACACGTAGAAAGACATGCAGATTTTGAACAGCTCACCCGGAGACTGAAGGCAGAGGACATTCAGAAAACTGTGTATGCGGATGGAAGCACCAGATACACAAAATAAAATCCCAGAAAAAGTGATTTTATTTTATTTATTTTTCTTTTTTTTTTTAATTTTCATAATATGGGCACATTAAAAAAAAATTCCCTTGGCATGTTTGATACAAACAATCCCTGCCAGCCTCTTCACAGTCTCTCCTAACCTCTGAATGCATTAAGGGCTGGGGCCAAAATGTTGATGTTGATGAGGAGGAGGTTTGACTTTAAAAACATTAGATATTAACAATAAATTAAGACATGAATACTTGTTTTGGACTCACCTATACTGCTAACTACATGACACCGTACATGTTACATGTCTGTCGTCCTTTCAAAGTGCAGAACAAAGTGTAGGTTCAGGCGGAACACACGCCAACACTGCCTACAGAGTCAATGGACAGATTTCAGTTGGAGCAACGAATTTGCGCCTGTGGCTTTTTGAATCTGTTTCGTGAACACACAGAGAATGGAGGGAAATAAGTGGAAGAACTGGAGTTACTGGTTAGAGGCTGAGCTGAACAGAAGACAAGCACGTGGTCGGGGCGTCTGTGTCTAACTAACATGCAGCTGGTACACTGGCTGTTTGGGGTGAGTAATCCCAAACAGACCAGGGGTCACATAAGAGCCAAAATGTCCTGAACTCGGCGTTCTTTATTTTGGCTGTTACCTTTATCGCTACAACAACACTTCACTGAAATCAGTTGAAGGAAAGAAAAGTTCCATTCCAGAGTATATACAGCATGTTTTTTGTTTTTATTCTTTTTATGTGGCTGTAATTTCAATTTTTGCCCGTACTGGGACAGACACAGTAGCTAAACAAACCCAGTTTGGAATAGAGAGTAAATTGAGATTGAAATGTACAGTGTAAATGCACAATGTAAATGCAGTCCTCCTCTTTTGATTATTTCCATGTCATATTTTATCTCCCTGTCTATGAATGTTGATTTAAATCATTTTATATTCCTGTTTTATTCTAAATTAAAAGGGAGTAACTGAAAAAAACACGTCTTTTTTTGTGTTGATTGACATTTCTTTCCTGTGACTGACTGTTGGCTTGTTTCCGGCACTAGTTTAAGACATTCACACCTACTGTGATTGAGACATGGGTGTTTATGTTTTTTTTGCATATTCTTCTTCCTGAAAACCTCAAAATGACAAATATTGAATGAATGCGACTTGTATATGAGCTGAGGCTTCAAATGCATTCATAAAGGCTCTGATCCCTGCATGCTTAGTCGTGCCAGTCACAGGGATGTTATCCAATTTCTTTCATATATTTGGAATTTTTCTTTCAATAGGGGATTGGAAATTTTTATGCATCACAATTGTCCTGTTCACAGTAAAGGCCGCGCTGGTTGGCCAGAAGTCCTACCGTGTGGAACAGATGTTGTCACTAGAGGGCAGGTTTGGATCAAATTACTTTATGAACTAGATTTTCTGGGGAATGGAAGGAAATGATTTGTGTAAGTATATGCCGCCGGGAATCTGTATCACTTAAAAAGGGGCTGTTAAGACATTTGTACCAAGCGATAATCTCCAATACATCTGTTAAAAGTGTATGAGGACAGTTTAAGCACAGTCATTTTGCCTCAGAAATAAAGCAGGAAATTCTTTTAGCTTTTATGCAGCGTGCAGACAGCTTAGACTTTCCAGTGACTCATCCATCATGTAAAACAGGGAGTGAAACTACCAGTCGAAGAGATTCCACAGGACTGATATCGCATCCTGATGTGTGTGATGACAGTGTGCATCCTTAATATCTAGTTATGTCTTCTATGTCATAGAAAGCCTTGCTGCTAAGAAAGACTGTTCCTGGGTTAAGTTTCTATTGCTTAGTGGCACACAAAAAGGCATCACAAGACATCACAATGCTCACTAGACAGGGGCGCCTGGGTAGCTCACCCGGTAGAGCGTGCAACCCATGTACAGAGGATTAGTTTTTGGCACAGCAGCCGCAGGTTTAATTCCGACCTGCATCCCTTTGCTACGCATCATAACCTCTCTACCCTTTCATATTTATGCTGGCCTGTCTGAAGGCCTAAAACCCCCCAAAAACCTTACAAATTGCTCACTAGTCTGAAGCAACAACTGCCAATAGGATGTCAGTTGAAATAGATTAGACTCAGCTTAATAGATAGATAAATAAAGCAATAGAGATCTTTCTACAGTAAAAACTATTTTCAACTTTTCTTCCAAATTTGTACACACAGCCCGATGGCGGTCTGTTGAAAATGAGCCCATGTAAGGAGAACATGTTTTTACAAGATGCAGCATAGGATCCATTATATGGGAGAAAGATGGAATTAGCCCCTGAGGCGTTTGGACGCGCCGGTGCGTCTTTTGGCTGTGGAGTGAAGTGCATGTGTGGGTTCAGGGTGGTTATGTCTTTTGGGAAAAGAATGTTCTTGAGTCTGTTAGTCCGTGCTCTGATGCACCTGTTGCACCTCCCTGAGGGCAACAAACAGCTCAGAGCCAGGGTGGAGCTGTCCTTGATGCTGTTTTCTGCTCTGCTGAGGCAGCGGGAGGTGTAGATGTCCATCAGGGAGGGGAGAGAGCCAAAGATCCTTTGTGCTGACCTTCCGACCCTCTGCAGCCTCTCCCTGTCTGCAGCGGTGCAGCTGCCGTACCAGACTGTGATGCAGTGGATCAGCAGGCGCTAGATGGACGTGTGGTAGGAGGTCAGCAGCGTGTTGGAGTCCAGGTTGTACTTCCTGAGGGTCCTCAGGAAGGTCCACTGGACCCTGAGGAAGTGTAGTCGCTGCTGGGCCTTCTTGATGAGCGCTGTGATGCTGGAAACCAGAAGGTGTAAACCCTCTCCACACACTTGCCGTTGATGCACAGGGGGCTAGGTCGGTGCTGTTCCTATATTGTACAGAGTCTTTACATGAAACACTCTGTCTCTTGGCCCGCCTTCCTAAAAAAGCCCACTCTGCTCTGCCCCACTCTAATTCGTCAACCAAATTCCAACTAACCACTGCCATGCTTGCTCAGGCAGCAGCAATGGGCAGCACAGATGAAAAACTGGGCTGGCCTTCTCAATCAGTGACATCACTAGTTGAGGATCTCAAACAGGAATGTGGACGAGTGTTTTTTAGGCAGTAGAGAAAAAGTGTGGACTGTGAGAGATAAAGCTAGACTGGGTAAGCCCCGGCCACTTTGCGGCAATTGGATTTGACCCTGCAACTCGGTGTGGAAACCTGCATGTTTCATTCTCCTGCTTCAGTTCACAATTTTGCGGGAACCAATCACAAGCTGGCTTGTCTACCTGGTGTGATATTGGCAGGTTTCAGAGAAGCGACCAATTAACATAGCGGCCACCGAACGCTACCAAAGATCAGCAACCCGTTAAAGCTGTGTGCTTCTACTTCACCTGGATTGTTACTCTGATTGGTTGAAGGACTATCCAATAGTACAGAGTCATTTGAACTATGCCTATTGGTCACAGAGAAAACACAAAGCAGACTCCCCAGGCCTGGTCTGGTGACAACCACAATCAGAGAAAGCTGCATTTGGAGTGAAATGTGTTTTTTGTATTTTATAAATATGTATCTTGTGTGAGAGACTGAACTCAGGCATACAGATGAATAAATCCTTAACCAGCCGCAGGTCATTGCCCTGGAAGACGTTTCCTCCTCCTGACAGAACTGACAGGACAGTTCCATGCTTTTATCACCAGACTGAGGCCGTTTGTCACTGAAGCCTGCATGGTGGAAAGAGAACTAAAAGAGGCCAGCGGTCAACTGTCTGAGAATTTGGTCAGCAGGAGCTGGATCAGAGGAGATGAGATCGGGTGACCGGGTTTTAATTTCCTCCTTGCTTCCTTAGATTCTCTTTTAGAGCCTCCTTGGAGCTATGAGGGACTTTTATGATCATCCACGATCCACTTGAAATATTTTACCAAGTATATTAATTATCTTTAAAGGTCCCATGACATGGTGCTCTTTGGATGCTTTTATATAGACCTTAGTGGTCCCCTAATACTGTATCTGAAGTCTCTTTTTCTATAGACCTTAGTGGTCCCCTATTACTGTATCTGAAGTCTTTTTTATATAGACCTTAGTGGTCCCCTATTACTGTATCTGAAGTCTTTTTTATATAGCATATATGACCAACTGCCCCTTTGCTCATTTGAAAGCCATCTTGTCTCTCTCATCGGGGGGCCGAATTTTCTGGGCAGGCAAGGCAGAGAAAGGGGAGGTAACCCTGCTCCTTATTACCTCATAAGGGGCAAGATTCCAGATTGGCCCATCTGAGCTTTCATTTACTCAAAGGCAGCGCAGGATACCCAGGGCTCGGTTTACACCTATCGTCATTTCTAGCCACTGGGGGACCATAGGCAGGCTGGGGGAACTCATATTGATGTTAAAAAGAAACTCATAAAGTGAACTTTTCATGCCATGGGACCTTTAAAGGGAATACCTAAAAATGACAATTAACGTGCATGTACTTGATGACCAGACCTGCATTAAAGTTCAGGCGTGTTTTAGCCCATTCCTCTGTACAGCACTGTTCCGATCATTGATAATTGGAACATCTCGCATGAATGGCTTGTTTCAGGTCATTGGACATTCCAAAATATGAATTATTGAATATTTCATGCTCCACTGTTGCTGATTTGCTTCTGTGCCTCAGGACATTGTCTGTGTGTGGCACAGCTCCTGTTACGTTTCAGATATATTTTCATAAATATATATATAGGCATGGGCATGGGGAACTTTCCATAAACTCATCTCTCAATGCAAATCAAACCAGCTATTAAGCTAACTGGAAAAACACCATGTCTATCTCTATGTTTGGTGAAGGGTGTGTGATGATGTGGGGGGGTAATATAAGGCCAAGGGAACTTTATCAGGATGCATAGTCTCCTGATCCATGAAATAACTGGCCTTCAAAAATAAAAATCTGCCTGCTTCTATGGGAATTTAACATATAGGTGTGTATACTTATGCCCCCTGTAATTTAAGGAAGAACATTTACTTATGTACAATACATTATTCATTCACAAAGAAAATTGGTGTCCTTAAAAGGTTGGATTTTCCTACAAAAATGTAATTAGGGCATTAAGATCAATTTCCAAAAGATGTTTTTTTGTTCCTCTTTAAAAAAAAAACAAGAGTCTTCCTTAGGCGGGAAAGTTCATTCCTAAATAGAATCTTAACACAAAGGCCACTAACTAGCTTTTTGGGGAAACAACTACGCCCCGGCCCAGTGGTGTAGTCTTGTAATAGTGATACGCAGGTATACGCGGTATACCCACTAAAAAAGCTCCAGGATTTCCATATGCCCACTTTAAAATGCCCAATGACACACAACAACATTGTTACCATTTTGATACATTTTGATTTGTCATCTGTGTTTTCATTCTTCACATAGGCTAAATGAAGGTATTTCCGTCAGAATTTGGTGCATAAAAGTGTATCTGCATGCAGGAAATTAAATTGTTGATGCTCAAAACTACCATTGAAGAGGACACCCGGACCCCCCACTATGACATGCCCCCCCCAAAAGGCAGATTATGGCTATTATACAAACAGTATACCCACTACAATACAAGCCCCTTCCAATCCCTGACAGTTTAGTGTCCCTCAGGGGTTGCAGATGGAAGTCTTGTTGTAGTGGATTAGACTCCTTAAATCTAAGTCATACCCCCCACCATCCCAAGCCACTACACTTGTACTTACCTTTATCCTTGACTTTACATCCGTCCATTGCATACTATTTATTCGTCGCACATTTTGCACTCAACCCATTCAGCCTTTTTCTTTTGCAACTGTTACACTGTATTTATTTATATATTTGTTTTTTTATATGTATTGTTTATTTTATATATTAATGTTTGATATGCTTCTTTGTTGGTGTACGTATGCACCTTTCACAAAGGCAAATTCTACATAAGTGTTCTTATTGTGGCAATAAAACCTTTCTTGATTCTGATTAACAAATGGGTTCTCGGGCCTGTGTTCCCACCTCTTACTCCAGATTTAAAACATGAGTACTATATAGCCATTTTGTTACACAACCACACAGGTCCCTAAACCCACGCGTTTTGGCTTCTGGAATATGATAGCAAATGACCAAATTGTCTATGGAATTGCTCGTGCTCACTTTTTCCGACAGCACGTGAAGGCAGCACAGGCATAGCGCTGCTCCTCTGCACCAGTCAGTATCCACTCCGAGGTGTGCTCTCCGTTGAGTTGCACACGGAGGAAAGCCTCTTGACAAGTTTTAACCTGGAAATAACGTCCTGTGGCTTTAGCAAACGGCGAACTGAGTCGGACTTTTGTTTCGTTTTGGAGGGCGATAGCAGTCTTCAATTGTTCCCAGAACAGAACAGCAACTGACTGAACGGTTTCCCTCGGGGAGCATTTTTTGTTTGGGTCAAACTGTGAGTACAACCACTGGCGCGGTTCCTGCGGGATCAGCTTGGAGAGAAATTGAAGAATATTTCCAATTCTTTCTGCCTGACGTATTTGAGGCTGCTGGGTTAACGTTAAGCTGTAATGAGGAGGGCATTTAACAGCGGTGAAGCGCCAGACGGAGACAGCGAAAGCTAAGCTCATCTCACCAACCAACGGTGGTCAACGACCGCAGCCTCGACCACAGAATACAGGTACTTTTACTTAGCACACTAATGCTACATGCTCGTGGTGTATGCCTTGCCTTCTTTCGCATTACTTTGCTAAATAACGTCAGTATTGTAGTTGGTATTTAGTGGCCAGACAGTGAAGTCGGCTACCGTTACCGGCGCGCATGTGTGTGTAAGAGAGTGGAAGAGGTGTGTGTGTAAAAGGCTATTGGACACAGCGAGAGTAACGTTACGTCTCTCCCGCTAGTCATGGCTTGCAGTTGGCTAACCCTCCACTAGGGAGGCAATTCCATACAAAAGCCCGTTCAAAAATAGGGCAACTTAACGCTGCATTGAATTCAGCGCTCATCGTACAACACACACACATAGCAGCAGTACATCCGTCATGTTTATTCCTTTGTTCTTTTTCGGCTGTAAAGTTACTACCAGGCTTGATAACTTTTACCCTGAACTAATATTGGAAGTTTTATATTATAGGCTTACGTTATCACTTTACTCTGCTCAAATGCTGCTTCGTGGATCAGACGATGCCACAGTAACTTGGATACAGTAGCCTACCATTGGACAAAGAAAACATTAAACTGCTATATTTTTAACGTAGTCTGGTTTATGGTGTTGTCCACATACGAGACGTACATGAGTCTCTGATGAAGTCTGCCTACTCGTGTATCAGTCTGGTTGAAACCATTCATTTGTTGTATTACCTTATTAAAGATATCCTAACGGCAGGAACTTCAATAATACATGCCCCCCCCCCCCCCACCGTCGTTTCACTAAACCACTGCCAAGTAGTTAGTCTAGTTTTTCACTTTGGCCTGATGATTTCATCAATGTTGAATCCTAAATGATGTGTGATCCACTAGGGACTGTCGTAAAAGCTACCCATCCCTCTCATGTTACTTGATATATGCATGGAGGCCTTTAATCTTTTTTAACTAGGCAAAACAACTACAAACAGGGACGCCTTTGCACACATACACATCATTCATATCCATGGTGCTTAGCCATACAGTGTGGGCTCAGCACAGTCACAGCACTGTTATACCATCTTGTGTCATTGTATGTCATCTATAGTGGAACACTTGGGTAGGGAATGCCTTGCTCAAGGGCAATTTAAGCATAGCTTTCTACCAATGTTTTGCAATCCTTTCCCTCGTGTGAAATTTCCCGGTCAGCATGACTAAGTGGATCTATAGCAACACACCTCTAAAACCCATTACATTTCCGCCTCCAGCATGATTGGGGCGGAACAGTTTACAAGCCATGGTTCGTTATGTATTTTGCCATTTGAGGGTTACGGCTCAATGTTTTCTAATTTTGTGTGTGTGTGTGTAAACAAACACTAACTAACCTCTTATCTGCATTTGTAAACTGTACTAGTATACCTAGCATGTTGGTGCTTGATGTGATCTTGATCCAGCCCTAAGCTCTAGTTTGTTATTTCCATATGAATAATTGTTTTTCATGTTCTACTGTACCCACTTTCATTTTCACAACCCTTACTCTCTTTAATTTACACTGATATACACCTGGTTAAAAAATCTGTCGTTAAAGATATCCAGCCGGTCTAAAGTAGTGCGTACGTAGTGATGCAAATAATGCCAAACTATCGCGATTACCATAACCATCCCTTTCCGTATCAGTCGTAACTTCATTTCCAGAAATGTTACAGCTAAATGAATATAGACGACACACAGCAACCATTTCATTTCAAATAGGTAATTGTGAGTTATTTTGACAGACTTTACATTGCCTTTTTGTCATCTGATATTTACCACAGTAACATTTCTATTCCAGCCACGTGAAAAGGTATATGAAGGTACTTTCAAGCTGCCACGTCATTCAACTCTTTAAGGCCATTAGGCCAGGTGGCCAAATTCTCTGGGTGGGCAAAGCAGAGAATGGGAAGGTAACCTTGCTCCTTATGACCTCATAAGGGGAAGATACCAGATCGGCCCACCTGAGCTTTCATTTTGTCAAAGGCAGAGCAGGATACCCAGGGATTGGTTTACACCTATCACAATTTCTAGCCTCTGGGGGGGAGGGGGCATAGGCAGGCTGGGGGAATGTAAATGTGCTGTATTTATATAGCGCTTTTCTAATATTAACGACCACTCAAAGCGCTTTTACATCATACAGGAACCATTCACCATTCACACACATTCATACACTGTGGCCGAGACTTGCTTGAAAGAAAACCGTATTTCTGATAGCAACTTTGAAACGGGTCAAATTTGACCCGAGGACAATAGCAGTGTTAAGATACTGTCTCTTTACCTAATACATCACAGGCAGTTGTTTGTTGATCGGTCTTTACTGTGGATTCCTTTGCTTTAAATAAGGTTTGTATTGGTGGAGGCAGGGCAGATCAGTTCTTTGAAAAATAGGAAAACGTCAGAATGACGAATTGTTTAAACTGTAATTCTGTCAGGTAAGACCGAGGTCGTTGCCAAGGTGAGGACTTGATGTGAGCGTATGCACCAATCTGACATTACTGTTACAAGTTTGGACAGTCTGCTGCAGCTGAAACAACAGCCCGCTCTGTGGTGCAGCGGATAAGACTCTAAACGATTTCAGATTCAGTGCGCTGGTGATTTCAGGATTAGCCGTATCTTATCAGACAGGCGGTACAAGTAGTTGTCGCCGCTTACGGCTGATGCAAATCTTGGAGACTGCAGCACATTTGTCTCACGAGTTAAGCTGTGGCGTTGGAGTCTGAGCCGAGGGACATGTAAATCATGATAGAGGAAGAGGCAGGTCCCAGCAGTGAAGAAGACCTACTGAGAAGCGGACCGTGTAAGTTCCAGACATTAACTGGTCTGAGCTTACCTTTCACTATTGGACAGATTGCGATAATATTTAGAACACTCAGGTTCCCCTTGGGATGAATTATAATAACCAAAACTGATGACATTTCAAATCAGCCTCAGATATACTAATGGCAAAGTTAGCATGCTACATGCTAAACTAGTATGGTGAATAGGGTTGGGTGGTAATACGGTATACAGCGGGGTCTTAAAATAGCAACGGTATCAGTTTTATTACTGGGATTATAAAAATGCAATACATAATACAAAATAAACAGCAAATTTTTACATATTATCATTTTTATTTTTTATTGTTTCAAAGTACCCTTTTGGGATAGGCACATCATTTGTTTAGAATCTACAATTCTAATAGAGCGAGAGAGAGAGCATTTTCTATGTACTTGTCCCAAATATGAAGACTTAAGAACCAAATATTTCCAAAAATCTGAAAAACATATACCAGGCTTCACTGCCTACACTGAGGACAAACTGCTTCCTTTCTATTAGGGGATGATATAAACACGGGATGGCTAGCAGCTAAATATGTCTTCTCTGCCACAATACAAGGCAAAATTAATAGAGAATTTTATGTATTATCCTTTTAATTTTTCTTTTTTTTTATTGTTTTGAAAGCACTCTTTCGGGGGACATGCACATAATTTGTTTAGTATTTACAATTTATATTATAAGTATCCTGTTTACTGTATTTACTCATTGTTGTTGTATATATGTATGTTTGTTGTTATGGTTTGGCAACACCGATGGATTTTTGTCATGCCAATAAAGCAATATGAAATTGTAAATTGGGCGAGAGAGAATGAGTGTTTGGTATTCAGTTTCTGAACGGTGGGGGCACAAACCAACAGTTTGATGACGCTGTCTGCACCGTACGTCATCATTTTTTAAATTAGTCACGGTAATACCTTATACCACGGTAAAATAGGGAGGATGGGATAGGTTTGACGGTATCGATGTTTGGATACCGCCCAACTCCAAGGGCAAACAGAGCGGCTACCGTGGCTGTAGACTATTCGTCTTGTTCCAAGTACAAAAAGAAGCACATTGCTATGCTAACTCTCTTAGCGATCATGTTTGAATGTGTTCTGCTTTTAGACTTAACACCAAAGATCTTGTCCATGTTTTCTTTTCTTTTTTTAGCCAAACCATTTTCTCTCCTGGGTGAAGCACGTGGCTTTGCTTGCAAAAACGGAACTGTCAATGTTGGTTTGTCACAGTTCTTGTGAGAAAGAACTGAAGAAGGGTTACTGTATTGACTTGCAATTTTTCAGCCGTGTCACGAGTTCTAGTCAGTAAATAGTCTGCCGTCACCTTTCCTCTGCAGCAGGATGCTGCCTGTGCATCATTTAGGAGTCAGTCCTACCACCCAGCTGGTTAAATAACTTCACTATCTTGAAGATAACATACTACCTTTTCCATAAACCTGGCTTCTCCATAAAATTAATTTTGGAAAAAAGCCTAAAAACACCCTTTTAATAAAGGTAGACCTTTTTATTAGATATGCTTTCAGGTCTCGGTCATGTCTTATGAGTAGCTTCTTGTTTTGCAGGCAGTAATAAAGGACTGTCAGGGTTTTATTCAAATAAATACACAACAATTAATTCAGCATAACGCCTCTTTATATCACAAAAAATGTTAAACTTTGTGCCGGCTGACCATCCTCTTTCTCCTGTTACGCAACCAACCGCTCTCCATTGTTGTCTTGCTGTGTACATGAAACCTCCTGCCCTCTCAAAGCTCTCCTTGTCTGTCGTCATCCTTGGCGGCCACGCACAAAGCCAGACGTGACCTCTGACCCCAGCATGAGATACTGACGCATTGTGCGCGGCTGAGCGCCCATTGTGATTCCTTTCAGCAGGTTCATTAATTATGCATAATGCATATACACTGCTATCCTCAAGCCTTGTCCCACACATGCTCATTTAGTGTGAAAAAGCATCTTGCTCCGAGCTCCATGCACAGTCACAGGCCTCTGAGGTTGCCGTGACATTCCCAAAGGAGATTCCATTCCCCCGTAAACAATCCTGGCATTGACACAGGCTCTGATTAGTGAGTTGCCAGGGTATTCCCACAATGGCTCAGCGGAGGATAATGAGATCGGATTGACAAAATGGGTTCTCATTCAGCACTTTGCAGGCGACACGTTCTGTGGAACTGCTGCTTGGAAGTATTTTGGGAAGCCGTGTAGCTGGAAGTTTGGCTCACCGTCTCGCTAAAAGTGTTGACGTTCAACAGATTGTTCTGACAAGGTGCCGAAAGCGTCCAGGAAGCAGCGCAAGCTGTCGGCTGCTACCTGAGTTCAGAGATTTCTCCGTTATGCTGTTTGTCAGCATTTTAACTCCCTTTATTCCTGGAGTCGCAGGAGTAAGGTGATGTCAAAAACTGTGGTGCAGCAAGAGGAAGTTTGGCCTCCACTTCCAGTCTTACCCACGTTCTCGTGTCTGAATGAACCGATAAGAACATTAACCCTCCTGTTGTCCTGGGGTCACCGTTGACCCGTCTCTACATTAGAAATTTGGGATCCTTTCATCAAAATTGTCCAAATATGACATGGATTGTTCCATATAACGCTTCTTGCAAGTTAAACGAAAGATCAGCTCACTAATTTTCGGTGTTTTATCCCCCCCCCAAAAAAGAACTTTGACAAAGGACCAAAAATGATCTAATTTCATATAAATTAGGTTTCTTGACCATGAATTCAAAAAAGAAAATAGTGTAAAACTAGTGGTGATATATTGGTGTTAGGGATGTGTACAGTATACTGATGGTAGTGTTAGGAAAAGGAGGATGTTGAAAAAAGAGTCAAAGTGATTTAAAAAGTGTTGAGTGTCAAAAAAATGTTGATTTTCAGTTTTGACCTGGGAGGACAACACAAGGGTTAATTAAAATGATCCTTGAGGAGAAAATTGGGTCATTGCAGCAAAGAACAGAGCCGGAGGGGAGTTCTAAAGCAAATGATTAAAATGCAAAAGGACATCAATAAATTCTTAGATGAAAACCTTAAGGTTTAGCCCCACATTGTATTAAGGTTATAGAAGGAGTTAAAGAAAATTGCATTGGGCAATGACCCGAGAAGAGGAAGCTGAAGTTACTTGTTGGTTTCCTCAGGTCTTGAACTGCTTATTGCTTTAGTGTCTTCTGCATGTGTTGTATATTGTTGTTTTATTGTGTTTCTTCTTCTTTTAAGGAGATGTGTAACCACCACATGAACTTCAGAGTGGCCCCTCTTTGTAATCAAGCAAAGAATTAGAATTGCACCATTTCCTTGACATACACATTGTAAATGTTTCTAAGTGACAGTTTGCTAAACCCTCTCCCCCAAACAGCGATTGTCCAATCGCAGCTTAGCAACCAGGCACAGCAGGTCTGTCAAGCATTGGATTTCTCGGTGTGCGTGTGGCTCTAGTAAGAGAGCTTTTTTTAAATAGCTTTTCAAAAACTTTAAAATGTAAAAGCAGAAATATCAGGAATGGAATAGTGTGTTTATCTCCACTTATGGTCAAGGCCAATGAGCCTCCGCTGCTCACTATGTTATTTTTTTGTGGTTGGTTATTTAAAAAAAAAAGCCCCATTTAGATACTATTTCAGGGGGTAAATTTAGGTATGTTGTCCTGCTCTCCGGTGGTGGATTTGAAAATAGATCTATAGATCAAATAAAGGTTATTATGTTTTTTTTCAGTATTGCCTTCAGAGTTCATATTTGGGTGACATCAATGCTTTCCGTTCTTATTTGTCCGTTCTCAATCCAGGGATTGGGTCCTTCATGTCACCCCCCCCCCCCCCCCCCCCCCCCCCCCCCCCCCCCCCCCCCCCCCCCCCCCCCCCCTTCTCTCCACCCTGAGCTGTCTGATGATGGCAGAAAGGCTACAAAAAATGTAGTCTAAAATGTATTTTCAAAGTACTAGATGCATTGTTTCCAATAAATGATGCCAGCAGCAGTCTAATCCATTAATCTCTGCCAAGCTCCTAGAAGCTCAATGTCAAGCGCATTCTGGACAGTGGTGGTCCGTCGGTATGTTGTTGTTTGAAAAAGTCTGTCCCTCTGCTCCACACCTTCTTTTAATGAATGCACTCACTTCATTTAGTCAGTTCTGCTGGACAAATGTTGCACAACTTTTCAATTCAATTTAATTCATAGTATCAAATCATAACAAGTTATCTCTAAACACTTTACAGATTAGAGACCACACTCTGGAATTTACAAGGACCCAGCAATTCCAGTAATTCCCCCAAGAGCAAGCAACTAGTGTGACAGTGGCGAGGAAGAACTCCCTGTTAGGAAGAAACCTTGGACAGACCCAGACTCTTCGGTGTCTGGCGGTGCTGGTTGGGGGTGTGATGCAGTCACAATAAAGATAATGGACCAGTGACTGCAAATGGTACTAGTAGTAGTTCATCTTGTACCAAGATCTTGCAAATATTTGCCATCACATTGGTCTTTTCTTTTTTTTTTTTTCACAGAATACTTTTAAGTGAGTATATTCTTATTTGGCGTACTCCGTATCATGTTCTGTCTGCTACATTCTCTATCCAGCGCCACCCATCATCTTAATCCAATGCAGTATTCTATATGCGGGAAGTGAGAACGCATCTGAAACGGACAACTCCGTCCTATGTTGAGACCTGATTCCTTAGTCCAGAGTTCATATGTGAAGACGACTCAAGATAGAGGTGTGCGAAATAGCTCCTGGGTTAAACTTTAAACCCTACGTGTTTGGAATAGTCCTTTACAGGGTAGCATGGTCTCAAGAGTGGGGGGAGATTTGTCCTGCATTGGAGTGAGCTGAAAAGCCCTTCCTTCTGTTTATTTCACAATGGCTTTTGCCATTGAATCCAAAGTTATTTTTTTTCTTAAGATATAGTTTGAGGCCTACTTCTTTTTTTTTTAATATACAGTTCTTAATGTATATTAAATAGTTCTCCATTACTTTCCCCTCGATGTCCTTGTCATGTCGTCTGTTTATGATGACATATATGCAGACACATAAAGTCAGAGAAGATATATAGCTGGATAGATATAGAGCGCTTCTCGTTTGGTTCATACTGTAGCCTGATTTGTCTCTTTCCGGTCCTCCAGGACGCTCTAAAGCCCTGGGGCTCCAGACACCAAAGGCCCAGTGATGCAAAACCTCCCCTAAAGCAGAGTTGTTTAGTGGGTCACTCTTGTGCATTCACGAAGACCGTCCCTTGGACACCCGCTTCCCAACACCCCCCTAATTCCCCCTTCCCCATTTCGCTAATAAGGTTGACGGGTGTCATGTTGTCTGGGTGCATTAAGGTCAAACAGGATGCCTGTCAATACCTTATTTGTACAAGCAAGGGATCTTCATGTATCAGCCTGTTGGTATCAGCTCCCCATAGTGAAAATCTAGCTTACGTCTTTTTTCCCTAATTAAAGTTACTGAGCAGAGACGAGAAGAAAACTCCAGCCATTCTCAGGTCATAACAACAGCAGCAACAAGTATGGTCTGAGAAAACACTATTTGATGTATGTTTAAGGTTAACAAATGGCTTTAGCATTACAGCATTACACACAAAGTATTAGTCATTTAATATTATAGCAGCTTTAGCTGTATAAAAACATTCAATAGTAACTTAACAGAAAATCCACTTTTTGTGTGACTGTTTGTGTGTGTTTGTGAGTGTGTGTTTCGGATATCGGCGATCACCATTAGACGTCCTTATTTTTAGGTTCATAAAATGTATGTCACACACACAAGGCCACGGCACACAGAAAAGCTGCGTCCTTCTGCACAGAGACAAAGACTGCAGGCAGTGCTTTTTCATTAGTCCTCTCTTTCTTGTATGATTGATCTGAGTAACAACTGAAATGTACACGCGCACTCGCAGCCTATAGGCAAACAGAAATTAGGTTGGGTTCATGAAAAAAAAAAAAAACGTCCTTAGAGCTATCCACTTGTAATCTAATCGCTCATATCGGAATTTAAAACGAGGTGAAAACCGCCTGAGTGAGACACTGGGCTAGCCTGCACAACACCAGGACCTTAAATCTAAAGCATCTGATCTTATCTTAAAGGGAATTCAGCCACCATTCCTTTTAATTTGTCTTCCTAGTGGTTTCAGTGAACAGGGCCTGTTGCATGTGCTGCTGCATCTGCTGAAGCCTCACTAAGCTAGCAGTTCAAACAAGTCTGGCTCTGAGCTGTCGGTTATTTTCTGAAACAGACAATCGGCGAACCACACCCTCTTTAGGCAGCGATTGGCCAGGTGGATGGCAGTGTGAAACTAGGCTCAGTCTAAACTCAATTCAATTTTCAAAGCAATTTTATTCATAGTATCAATTCATAACGAGAGTTATCTCGAGACACTTCACAGATAGAGTAGGTCTACAACACACTCCATAATTTACAAGGACCCAACAGTTCCTCCAGAGCAAGCAACAGTGCAACAGCATCTCGCCTAACTTTCTTTAAGAACAATCACTTTCTGTGTATAACTGAGACTTACACAGTGAATACATTTTAAGAAGACACTTTCCAGAGTGTGTGTTCTTATCCCATTCCTTGTGTCTGGCCCTACTAGATGACGGCAGGCCTTCGAGTGTGGCCTTTTGTACAAGCAAATTCCTGTACAGCATACTATTACCTTCAGTGTCCCATTGTCAACGCACACAGCCTCTTTTATTTATTTTAACAACCATGAAAAGGCTTGCTAACCGAGGTCCATTGTAGAGCCCGCGCGCTAAAGGTTTTTTAAGGCCGATACAAATATACACTAGACTGTGCAGCTCTGGTTGAACAGCAGTTGATTTTATTGTAACAACAGAGTAATAGTCAGAGCTATTCACTTGCTTATCGCATGGCAGGCAGCATTAAACTGTCTGGTCAGTGAAGCACATTGTATTCCTCTCCCATTCTTTTTATCTTCCCCATTGGAAGAACTGTGAGTCATCTATTGTACCTTAGGCCTCAAACTTATTTAAAGGGGCGCTGCAACTGGTTTTGCCCATTTCTTCGCTGTTTTCTCTATAGAGTCCCCTTGTATTGGTTTCTCTATAGAGCCCCCCCCCCCCTACAGCTTTGGAATACATATTTGACAGCTCCTATGTTTACTTGTATCTGACCCCTCCCTTGAGTCCACAGTTTTCTCTTTCTCTTTTCCTCCAACAATGCTTTCCTAATTTTCTGCTTCATTTTTGCCGGCTCAGCTATGACAATAGTGTAAAAAACTCCATCGCTACTTTGTTAGCCGGGCCCGGATGGGCGTATGTGTGCAGTGCCGTGAAGATATTTGTTACATCGCGACAATTGATATCACGTGATTACGTGTGAAGACGCGGCCGGCGGCCCAAAGTTGCAAGGGTGTTTTTTCTTCCCTCTCACAGGCGCTAGGGGGGAACAAGACGACTACCATTCAACCCCCCAAAAAGTCATATAACCATTCCAGTGACTCTGAAGCTGTTCAGTCAAGGTAAATTAAGCTGCATAATTCCCCTTTTAATGATTTTTCAAGACAACGTGTAATAAATAGTCTGATTAAGTTGTCTTTTCTTGGTGTTCATGCTGAGACTTGTTCAATTGACATCTGTTATTTGCATGCTTCTTCACTTCGTAACAGATTAATCCAATCGTGAGCCAAAGGCTTTTTTCCCAGGCCGGAAGGGATTGTCCTCACCATCACAGGACTATTACTCTCCCCAGTCTTTGCTTTTTTTTATTTAGAAGGCACAATATTGTGTGTTGTCACACATTACCCTTAAAGAAAAGTAAATCCAATGTTTTATTGGAGTTTAATGGCTTTGGATTGGTAAATAAGTTTAAATAGCTACTGCCCTATTCCTGAAGTCGCAGTTAACAAAATACATTGCATCTCTTGCCAAGAAACAAGTCTGTAAATGTATCTTTTTTTTTTCTTTTCTTTTTTTTTCTGTCAACACATGTCCCATTTAGATTGAAATCATTTTGGATTCCAAGCATGTCTGAATGGGCTTGTCCTTGAGTGTTACTGAGCTCTGCTTTTCTTCACTGACAATGCAAGGTTTGATAAAGAGATATTTATTTGCGAAGCAAGTTGTAGATTTAGCCAGCGCAGTTTATGGACAACATGCAGAAAATTGTGCCAGATATTAACAGCTCACTCTACATCTGAATAGGGAAAATTGTGCTCACTGTTATGGAGAGACTTGCCAATCATTATCGACAAAAGAAATAATGGGTGTTCTAAAGGTATTGTGTTGTCAGCCACAGAATGAGTACTCTTTAGTGCACAACAACACTTCACCGTATCAGCATTTGTAAGCAGTGCATTTTGTTATAAAAAAGACCTTTAGTTCAGTCAACATAAAAAGACAAAGAACAATCTATGTTGTGAATAAGAATATAACTGGACTCAAGGCCTTGTTATTGGCCCTGAACACATTTCTGAATGATAATAAAGATGAGCTTACATGCTTTACTCACTACTTAAAGCTACAGTTAGGGATTTTTGGCCACAAACGCCGCAACAGAGCCACAGTTAGTCGATGAATGGAATGGTCTGAGATCTGGTTTTGTCTACCAACTCTAGTTGACTTCAAGATAACGGAGTTGCTGCCCACGTCTGAGTTTCAGGCATCCATGTACTGTAGGGCTGGTGTTTCCCTTTCTTCCGGATAAAGGAAGAAGTGACAATTTTTTTGATTGATTGTGTTTGGGATTAAGAATTGCAAAATCCACTTCCTGCAGAGCTAGCTGCTTAGCTACATTAATAAAAAAGAGATTACAGAAAATGGCCGCAAAAATGAATTAGTATTATCAGTTTAACAATCAAAAACAATGATCAGCTGCAGACGTTTATTGGTCACGTTCCTGGACAGGGGTTGCATGTGTCAACGACAGTGCAAGGAATATTGTGGCTGCACAACCGGGACAAGTCAGCTGTCCCCAAGCTGAGCGCGGAAAGTAAGTATGAGCATCCTGGACGCGTGAACTCGGACTCCGTTGCCTGCTTGGCAGTTAACTAAATTCGCATCCCTAATGAGAGCTGTTGGGACCTAACAGTATGGATGACGAACCGACACAATGGGTACAAATGGGCGGTAAGCTGAACAGTGCTGCATACTGAGGCAAAACTGCCCAGTGCTCACCCTTTCACATCACATGGAGTCATTTCAGAGTTCAATCAATGACTCAATGTTAGTAGAAAGGGAGCTTTAATGACAGGCTCACACATTAAAAAGAAGACCAGCTTGTGTTTGGCACCCAAACCCTAAGGTTTAGAGCTGTTAACTTGTTTATGAAGGACCTGATACCCAACACCGTCCCTTGGCAGATACACTTAGTATTCATCTTACGAAGGTGAATTGGATTTACAAGGTCACTGTCCTGACATCCAGTCTCCGGAGGCTGGAAACAGTAGAGGTATCAGATGACAAGCAACAGAAGGCAGAACACGGTTTAAAAGGGAAGCTGTGTCACACTGTTGTCTTGAGTTAGTCCTGGGACAGCTAACCGCCGACTGGCTGACTCCAGTGGGGTGGATATCAATGTGAGACCGTGGTCTAATGACCACATCTAGATTGCCTTTCTACAATTGTCCATGACATTACAATCTGAATTCCAGGTAATGTCTAACAGTATCTGCAGTACAGTAGTTTAAAACCTTACACAGGACGTGGCGCTATCTGCAGGGAAACAGCAAAAGGCGCTAATGACACTCAAGGGTGCTCACCAGACTGCATCATAATGGCCTAATTCCCGTAAAGCTCCAAATTACCCCACACCACAGAATTAGGGTCAGGGCCTGTCAGTCAGGTCAATGTCATGCTGACTTGGTTAGCATACAGAACAACAGGATAAAACCTTCAGGACATCACTGTGGGGTTTCGGTAAATATCAGCATCTTTCCATGTGTACGTTGATTAGGAGGACTAACCACCAGTTCTTACATCGCCACAAGATCAAGTGTCAGTACCATAGTCCCATAATCGCCAATGCAAAACATAATCCAAAGTGGCACAAGTTTGACAAAATAACCTTGATGACGTGGTTGAAGGACTGTGGATCAGGGTTGTCTTAACTTGGACACGAAATGTCTTAAGAGAAAAGCCTGTATACAAACTGCAGGTGTAAGGTTTGAAATAAGTGGGTTTTGAGGAGACAGGGGCGATCTAATTTAAGACACTATTAAATTGCATTATGAGAAATGTATGATCCAATCAGACTTAAAGTCAGAATATGTCAGACTCTGTTGCTTAGGATTTTGATTGGGAAAAAAAACTTTGGGGACATAGACTCATTTATGGTAATTCTTCTTCCTTTTGGGCACCACAATTTTTTAAATCTCAGTTAAAATAGCCATTATTAAAGGAACAAAGAGAAACTTCAATATAACAGCTGATTTCAAAGTTTTTTGCAGTTATTACATATTGCCGAGCTTTCCGAAAGCCACTAAAATACCTAATATTTCTTCACAACATTATATTCCTCTTCTATTTGGTGTGATAAGACATATTTTATAGCCTGACGTTCTGCCAGCGTATTTCACACTGGTCTCTTTAAAATTGCTGCTTGTCTAAAATAAAAAGTCCCAACTCCTGCAGTCGCACACTTTAGTGTGCTCGTCTTTTGAAAAAAAAAAATAAGTTACACTATTAATCTTTTTACATTAATTTGTGTATATGCAAATTTGGGGAGCTCTATATGTTAATGCCTTTTTCTTTCTCAGAAGGTCTGAGCGGTGGTTGCTTAGCACTTGGAAAAATTATTTATGTAGAAAAAATGTAAAAGAACTGTTAATGAAGGCTGCTCTTCATGCCGACCAACGAGGCAATTTATTAGAATATATCAGTTTTACCAAGCTAACAGATGCCCCAAATCTGCACAAAATCACACATGTTATTGTGAGTCACTAAGTTAATCAAGTTTTAATTTGTCACTTTGAGGGATGTTGTCTGAAAAACAACTATTTTTAACAGTTGCAGATGAAGAAAACATTAGAAAATAGAAAACGGCCTGGCCGATTGCCTGATAATAGAATGTTGTGTTTTTAAAAATTATTTTATTGTTGTCTATCAGTATTACAAATGAAATAAAAAGTCCAGTTCCTTACACATTAGAACATTTATTTTCCCCATCATAATCCAAGCTAGCTCAGCCGATACTAGAAGGTAGAGTTAAAACACTGCTGAACACTGATTGGTGAGAGAGAATCATCACTAGCGCAACACAGGACACTGCACACACATGCCACACAAAATAGTCAACTCTGATAATGGATATTGTCTTCTTAACACAGTGTTTCATGGCAGAAAATGGCCTACCTTCTTTATTTTACTACCAGTGTGACTGGCTAGTGTTGATATATGGTATGGTAAAATGATATGGCTTGAATAGCAAAGGAAATGGATAACTTCACAGGTGTGTTCCAGAAATGATTAGCTGTGGAGAAGAAGCTTTGGTCTCCCCTGTCCAGCTGGTTACATCAGGATGGAGCCTTTGTTTTCACCAGAGAAAACGGTTTAACAGCTGTGGAAGTTAAAGCCGCACGTACCACCTACCAGGTTTTATACCCACAGCTCAGCTTTGACCTCAGTGAAGGCTGACCTGTGTGTGGCGTGTCCAATGGCATTCTGGCACACAGGAGGTAGACTTCTTGGTTTCAGATTTAACTGCACAGACGAATGGAAACCTGGAGTTGTATAACAACTTGTGTAATTGACTTTAGTGGCAGTAAAAGTTACAAGTAAATATGCAACAGGATGTGGATGCGAGGCTATGAATTTTATTGTCTGTATGTACACATAGACACATTTAGACGAGTTAGAAATTAGGTGTAATGCAAAAAATCAAAGGAGGATCAGAGAGATGTCAAAAACATTTTGTACACAGTTCTCCTCTAATCAGACCAAATAAGTGAAACCACCTGTGTGGGTGTGCAGGGCCTGTTAATGAAACATAGACCCCCATTTACAATCCACTTTACTTGTCTTGGGCAAATCGGTTAGCTATCTGATTTGCCCAAAGATTATAAGTGGAGAAGCTTTCGAGATGGATTGAAATCCCTAGATTGTGCCCAAGTTGATGTGGTTTTGTGCAGACTGTCCACTTGTAGCCCCACTGTGTCTGTACGGCGTACATACACACCATCAGACATGTATTGACTCACGCTGCGTAGTAAAAGCGGTATGTTAGCACAGTCACAGCAACACCTTTAGTGCTCCGACATGATGCATTCAGGCACATCAATTGATTTGATTGATTGGTTATGCCTCTAACACAAGTACATGCAAGCTTTTATGCAGATTCAAACGATTTGTGAAATAGCCACTTCCAGGGTCTATTTTACAAATCTGCGTCTTGTGATAATGGGTTACCCTAAAATGAGTCTTTCTCCCAGTGACATATACAGTGACAAGTAGAAAGATTTGTGGGTGAGGGAGTGGTATGAGTGAGAGGGTGAGTACTATACAACTTTGTCTTGCAGTATTGTGTAACGTTTGTAATGATTGTTGTAACTGTTGGCTAAACTAGTATGGCTGGGACTGAACTGATAAAGTCCACAACTTCTGCCTCCGGTGTGTTTGTTGGCTACCAAACCGTTTCAGGTGCATAACCACCACCCTCTTAGTCTCGCGTAGCCAGACTTATCGACACACTTAGTTTTGACGCTGTTCCAGTGCTGGAGAAAGGTCTCTCTGAACCCATCAAAAATCAATCAATCAATTTAATATTTGTCACCTGGTTTGATAAAATAGTTCCAATATCAGTGAAATGTAATTTACCTCTTCCTTAAATTAAAATGCATTGCATCCCTGATTTCGCCCTTAGGGAGAAAACAAACGCTGTAAGTGGTTTGTAGTTCTTTAACCCAATCACAATAGTGTTGGGCGGCGCTAAGCCCAGGATATATTGACGGTGCCCTGGCAAAATACCTACGGGAGGGAAGCAGAATGGGAGTAGAATCACGTCTGAAATAAGTGGCTAATGGCATGTTTTACACAATCTTCATCCTGTGAGCCAGACTACCACCCTCTGAACTGGGGTAATAGTACTGGTCTGGATCAGTGACTGAACATTGCCTCACATCACTGTCGCTGGATGTCCCACTGGGTGTCCCTCACCTTCCCCTCCCAGTGTGTAGCCATTCTCAAACTCTGTTCTATTCGGGAACAACATGAAACTTCACGCTAGCAAGCTGCAGTCTGAAAATGGAAGGTTTTGAAGAAAATATGGATCGTGCAACGCCTGCTTGGTTCTTTCTGGGAATGATTGTAAAGACTTACACAGAACATGTTTATAACATTTCCTCTCTAACTGGGACGTTTTGGGACTGATTGGTGGGATTGCTGTGGAAGAAGTACACACGGAGATACACTGGTAAGAGATAATGAGGTTTAACGTTTATGTGTCCAGCTAATTGAAATAGCTCCCGTTATATTGTCTGGACCATTAATTTAAAATTGTATTTGGCTGGGTGCAAAACAAGTTCCTTCCTGAGACTATTTAGCAAAACTACCGTTGTTTGTGTTTGGAGCTTAGTGCCGCCCAAGATGACTGTGATCGGTTTAATGAAATGCAAATCTCCTATCATGGAACAATGTGTAGTGTAGGAAGACCAAGCGCTGTGGATATAGATCTGGCAATGACTAGCGTTGTACAAACCCTCATTTCCATGTAGTGTGGAAAAACCGACACAGATGTGATCATGTCGCTAATATGTCTTAAAGTGTAACTCTTGCCAAAATGCAACCTAGGGTCTTTTTGTGAATGTACTTGAGTCAACACTTTGTTTAAAAGCATTTTTAGGACGGAATTGCCACTTTTAAGATGAACCATATGCTCATTTTTGGCCTTTTGAATGGGAGCTACTATGATCAAATCTAAATCACAATTTTTAAATCACTCAAAAGTCTCAACACAACATGAAACTTTGCTCCAAGTATGGCCAGGGGATGTACACACGAACTCAGCATTGAGAACACGGTTTGTGTAAATAGTTTACTAAAAAGAAAGGTTTTAAACGAGAGTTTGACTTGGGTACATTCACAAAAAGACCTTTGGTTGAATTTTGGTGAGAGTTACACTTTAAATTGCATGTGGATTTTATCTGGATGAGCCTGCTGAAATGAAGTGTACATGGGGCCATACTGGAGATGGCAGCAGCCTTCGGATGATTGATTGAGCTACTTTGTATGATGTTAATGTCATTAGTAAATCTATGCAAATAAATGGTGTGAGATTAATGGACTAGAGCAAGCACCTGGCACAAACTGTGCATTTTATCATTTTGTAGTGTGAAAAGCTGGTCAGTGATGCACTTTTGCTGACAGAGAGTAACACTGGCAAGTCATCCTTGTCTTATTTATCAGAGCAGGAGGGAAGGTAATGAAGACAAGACATGCAAGGAAGCATCCAATCAGTGAGTCATGGACTTGCTTGTCTTTCTGTTGCATACGCTGTCAAAGATAATTGACAGGAGAGCCATGCCACACTAGAGAATAATGGAATGATATATGTAGCTACAGCATATAAATCACTGCAGTGTAAGATGTTAAAGTCTGCGGACAAAAGCTACGGGATTTCTCTGGGGAATTTGATGAATGGTTATGTTAACAAATGATTTTAAATAGTGATGATTAATAGACCATATGGACACGGTAAACAAACACACAGGCAACCTTTCCACCTTTTAAACATGACTGAGCCTCTAACGCGGAAGATCACTGGTGACTCAGCACATTTAAGGCTTAAGCATGGAAAACACAAGAGTCACACAACAGCAGTAGACAAAACATTTCATTAAAACAAATACTGTATATGTCAAAACTAATTTAAATGTATATTTTTTCATGCTTGTAATATATATATATATATATATATATATATATACATACATACAT
>NC_048419.1:2967741-2972388 GCF_013103735.1 Etheostoma cragini | reverse complement strand
GATGCATTTAAATGATCCCTCAAGAGGATTGGCCAGAGCGTTCCAAAAGTGGAATAGCGCAGAGAAAATCCTCTCAGCTCTACTAATGGACATTCTGGCTCTTTCACTGGCTTTTATTCACAATCAGTGCGTGTACATTCACAGCCGTAACCGGGGTACGGTTAAGTCACTTCTCCCTGTATACATGAGCGGGGGACAATGACAGGAGTGACTCTACCTCCGATACAGTAGGTGGCTCCCTTCCAAAGCACAAGGCACATTGCGATAACGTTGGAATACTATATCGATACACGGACACCAAGTAACGGTCTCAAATGCGTTGGTCTGTTTGTCCGCCTGACAATTTTGCATTAATTACATTAAAGTCAGACAAACAGGTAGAACATTTTTTTAAGAGTGAACCTCTATCTATCCATATATATATATATATATATATATATATATGTATATAGACAGGCACAATTTGAAGTTGGAAAAAAATCTAATAAATAGTGATTATATTGTAAAATATAGCAATATGTTTTGATTGCAATAATATGGTATCTTGACACAAGTATTGTGATAAGATGGAATTGTGGGGCTTCTGGTGATTCCCACCCATATTGCTTCACTGTGCGACTTTGTGTGCCTGTGGAGAATTGAAGCAGTGGAAGTCGACATAGGAGTGTACGAGGCAAGAGTGATACAAAATACTGCCCAGTAACCCAGATCATGCCAATTGAGTTATGCTTATTCTGATTAGATGAAAATGTGATAAAACCCCTATTCCCATACTGCTGCAGTTTCATCATTAGGTACATATGAATGCACGTGCTGTCGTTTTAGCCTCTACAGTCTGCTAATTTTTCCACGTAGTAATTTAGATACACATCTCACCTTCTGGTGCATTATCTTCTCTAGTAATTCACTAAGCGTGGTCCCCCCCATAGTGAGCTGCTGTGAGTTGGTCCCTTATCAGATTTTCTCCTGCTTATGATCAGGATCAAGTTTTATAACCTAGAGCTTTCAAATCCGCTTCAAGGCCATTCATTTCTTTACTTGGATACATTTGAGGAAAAAACGGGACTCTTATCTTACTTTTCATTATTGTCTCTCATGCTGTCTTGCATTCACTTGGGCTAAGATAATCAATTAAAATTTCAATAAAGGGTTATGGCGTGTTTTCAGGCTTCCGCTGCACAGCTTGTGAGCGTGAGGGATGGTTGATTTTTACCCGCAGACAAATTATATTTGAATGGACTCATCCCAGCCATCCACACGTAGGTGTCATGTGTGTCTCAAAGTAATCTCACTCAGATGAGGTCAGTCTCATTGGAAGCAAAACATCTCCAGTCGGGTAACATAAGTAGCTTTTCATCTGTTTATGACAACCAAGCAGACATTATTTACAGGTTGAATAAATTCCCCCCTGTTTGCCCCACTGGTGTTTTGATAATACAAAAAGCAAAATATGCTTTTACAGTGGGGCCACGAATGCCAGAGTGCTGTATTCCACTGTATAGTGAGTGTGAATATCTGACTAATAAAGGATACATTAATATTATGTTCTACTACCCTATTGATGTATTTTAGTAGCTTTTTTTCTGCATCCTATTGGATGAATTCAATGAATTGAGGCTCCATCCTTTATGCCAGTGCTGACATGTTCATGGCAGAGTGGGTGTGCTCCGTCTTTAGCTGGCAGCCTCACATGTGCTGCTTGTGAGATTAGCTTTCCTGATGCTAACCCTAATGTAGTCTAGTTCATCAAATCCTCTGCTTCATCTCCTGAGACCCAGCCACATGGCAGTGTATTAAACAGGCTTCATATGATTAACAGGGCGTTCAAACCCAACACTAGCATGGCATTGTACAGAGGAGGACCATTGTTTTCAAAGCCACTTCCAAGATGGGCGTTTCCTAACATCTGAACAAGTCGCTTTGCACCTGTTTCTATGCACGTTGTTCACTAAATTCTGCTCTCTACCTCATGCACACAATCTGCTCTGTTGTTTCTGGTGTTAAAGTCGGGTAACGACACGACAATGACTGGTAGAAGGAACGCGGTGAAGCATCCGCTTTCAGCTAAGGATCCTGTCTTAACCTTCCTGTTGTCCTCGGGTGAAACTCCAAAAATGTCTATATTTGAAATATGGGTTTCTTTTCAACCAAATTACATTAAAAAAAAAAGAGAGCGAAAAAAAATCTTAAATCATTTATTTACACATTTTTCTCAATTATTATGCCATATATGTGGCTTTCGGCTATAAACACAAAATGTTTACTGATAAAGGGTGGGAATTCCTGATATGAAAGATGATTATTTGCTGCGTCCTTGATTCAGATCATCTCTGAGAAGTTGAGTCTCATTTTATCGGTCGGATCACTGTGTCATCGTACACACAGCAATGCAGGAGAGCCGCATGACAGGCTGTAAACGATTACAAACCAAGTCTCGACTGAAATGCATCTGTGTGCTCTCACCTCCGGTGCTGAGTGTTAGTGAAGTTGACTAAACGGCTTGTGAAGCAGATGCTCGCCTCGTACCCCTCCACCGGCGTACAGTGTGACTCCTCAGCTGACAGAGCTGTCAGAAGCAAGGCAGGAGAGATGATAAGCAAAGGCATTACAATGTGAGTCTTAAGGGTAAAACATGAAAGTCAAATATTAAGCCTCAACTGGCAACTCAGAGTTTTTGGAGGCTTGAAAGTGTTTTTATTGTGGAAGTCAAGCGGTAACTCTCAGATTATGAGAGGGACTGAGCAAAAACAGATTCGCTTGATATTATCATGTATTAGAGCCAGATACGATACAAATACTTGGTTATTAAAAAAATCTGATATCGGCCAATATATATATTTTTACAAAATCCAGAAATGCGTAACAAAATAAACAGATTTCCCTAACATGAGTTATTTTTAGTTCTTTTATGAGTTCTCACTAAAAAATATAATAATTTGTTTTATTGTCAGAACAGAACAGAGGAACATCAAAATTTGTTGCATAAAAATATAAACTTAAGATATAAAACAAAGTCCTTTTTGAACAAAAACACAATAAAATAAAAAAATCTGTGTAACTCCTGACATGGTTCACCATCTGTTTTTATTGTATTTTTTTATATATTTGTTTTATTTGTCATTTTAAATGATTCCAATGAATGAATATTAAAAAAAAAATAATAATAATATATATATAAATGTATCGGCCATCATAAATGCAGAGACCGACAGTTTGGGAAATGCCTAATATCGGCCGATAATATTGGCCTGCCGATATATCAGTCGGGCTCTATAATGTAGCCATATGAAAATGTAATAACGGCTAATGAGTGCAGCTCCAGTTTCTTGCTCGAGGACATTTTGACAGAACAGATGGCTTACCCAAAGATCAAACCTGTAACCTTAAGTTGTGTTAAGTAACCTTTCAGAACTGGCTCTCTCTTATCAGCAGGCAGCCCTGCTACTGGCTCTACTCTACTGCTGCACATAGACAACTGCCTAAACTCAGAATAAAGACTAAATGCAGCATGGGTAAGTCTGAACATCCATCAGCTAGTTGCTGAACCTCAGTGTGAATGCTGCCAGCTGCTGATCACATTCTATCTTTTTAAAAATGTTTATATGAGGACCCTACTTACAGTAGCAAACAGACATTTGTCCACATACTCTACTGCAGCCTTACATTGTTACTGGCAGGGTTTGAGGTTGTTGCAGATGTTGGAGAGGCTACACTGAGTGGGGCTTGATACAATTAGAGGAATGTTGAATGTAGGCTAGTCGGAGCCTCATTAAACAAAAACTACTGGGTGTAAGAGTTAATGCCAGGGTCTGACAGAGACATGGTAGAGTTACAGTTTAAGAGTGGGATCTCAGGATAGGCACCAAGGATGGATTCCTTGCTGATAGATTACTCAATCCAAGAAGTGGAGGAAGGAGCTTGGCGGGACTGATGAATATGTAGCTGTTTCAGACTATTATGCCAATGTACTGCATGCTAATTCAGGAAGGATTTTCTCATGCTATGACGACGAAAGGGAATTGTCAGTTAAACCAACTAGTCTGAATGAATCATTTGAAGAAGAAGAGGTGTGTGTGTGCGTGTGTGTGCGCGTGTGTGCGTGCGCATGAGCATGTTCTTTGATTTTTATTTGAAAATGTTGAAAAATAACTGCAGACATTTAAAATATAGCGGTGAGGATGCAGAAGAGTAGAACCACGTCTGCTCCAGAAAATAAACATTAGCCCAGATTAATCTGGTAGCACATTTTTTGAATTGATTTTGAACAACACTGTGATCCCAATTCCAAGCGAGGTGCACTGACTACGCCTGAACACATTCAGTGTGACAGTGACGGAGGCCTGAAGCTGCTGCTGCCCTGCTGATGTGCTGTTTCCACTGCACAGCATGTGTAATGAAGGCGTTCGCCTCCACTCAGCGTTAGCAGCGCACGTAACAGGAAAGACAGGAGATTTCTTGCTGAAGTGCAATTTGGAAGTCACAAGTAAATTGTCCAGCAAAGTTTTTTTCTGTTAGTTTTTTTCAGATTCAAGCCAAAGTGCTCTAACTAACTGTGAGTTACAAATAGGATTTTCCGATCTTGTATATACTTAAATATTTGTTCTTACATTCTTATATTTTATTCTTATATTTTGTTATTATTATTAT
>NC_048419.1:2957883-2967641 GCF_013103735.1 Etheostoma cragini | reverse complement strand
GTAAAGTGTCTTGAGATAACTCTTGTTATGAATTGATACTATAAATAAAATTGAATTGAATTGAATTGAATTGAATCTATCTATCTAGGTAACCTAGTCAATGGGAAAATTGAATGGGTGACCAGCAAACATCAGCATTTTAACCTATTAGCCTTCATGTCGAAAAATAATCACTGATCACTGAAACAGGAAATATACCCCGTTTGTGCCAGGTTCATCGGAATACATTGAAAGAGTTGTTAGCCGGTACAATGGCGAATTTGCCAGATGTGACATAAGCAGCGAAATAACTAACCGCTATTTAAAGATATGTGCAACTGCATTGGGTTACTGTGTTGAAAAGATGGGTTTTAATCACTTTTGACAACATGAATGTAATTGCGAGAGAAGGACACAGGAAAAATAAACTTCAAATATAGTTTTGACACTGTCACATGGATTGGTATGGGGAACCAGTAGTAAACTGGTACCAGTCCTGGACGGGTCAGTGCCGAAGTATCAATAAGCTCCTTGATAAGTAATCAGTTTGAACCGCCGCCAGGACCAAGCATCTGGGAATGATGATTAAACTAAAATATGTTAGGCTTTACAACAATTAGCTAACTCCTTTTGAGAAAAAGCTTGGTGCATAATTGCATAAATTAAGCTAAAATATGTTAAGCTTTACAACAAGTAGCTAGCTCCTTTTGAGGAAAAGCTCGGTGCAGATGTGTGTATAACCCTCCTGTTGTCTTTGGGTCACATTCAACCCATTTTCAAAAAGTGCCTAGATCAGAAATTTGTCTTTCTTTCAACCAAATTTCCTAAAATGAACAGGAATGGTGGTATAAAACGCTCTTAAGTCAAATGAAGTATCAGTTCACTACTTTATCAGTTCACTACTTCACTCTCTCTGTGTGTGTGTGTGTGTGTGTGTGTGTGTGTGTGTGTGTGTGTGTGTGTGTGTGTGTGTGTGTGTGTGTGTGTGTGTGTGTGTGTGTGTGTGTGTGTGTGTGTGTGTGTGTGTGTGTGTGTGTGTGTGTGTGTGTGTGTGTGTGTGTGTCATATGTAAAAGTTTTAGCAGGGAATAGGGTTGGGAATCTTTTTTTCTGATACTGGTGCTAAAACAATGACACAAAAACAGGAGATCACAAAATGACAGTGCTAACAATGTAGTAGCAACTCTTCCTGGGGTTCACTAACTTGTTTATTGCAAATTTCATATGGTACAATTTAAATGATTTATTCAAAATGTAAACTTGTGAGAATTACATATTTCGCGTACAACTCATTTACATTGGTATTGTTTATACTGTAGTTGTTAGACCAGCCATTTGTAGCAATTACTCCTCCCTCATTATATATACAGGAAACTCAAAAACACTTTAACATTTAAAATAACTATTGAATATTTTCCTGTCTTTATTTTTTGCACCAAATTATTGACTTTTATTTTTATTATTGATCGGTAAGCGGTATGGATATCAGTATAGATATCGATATGGAAATTGGTATAGACAAAATCCTAACGGTACCCATTAATAGTCACAGCCACATTCTATAAGGGTGGGAATCACCAGACGCCTCTCAATACAATATCATCACAATACTTTTGCCACAATACAATTTTTTGGTTTTTCAAATGATGTCCCCAAAAGGAAACTATGTTAACATCTGTTTTATCTAAAAAGATACATTTCTCTGTTTGTTCATCTCACTTCAACTGTATTGCTGCAAAATGGGATTGTCCAGCAGACAAACTGACCAACACATACATAATAAAAGATCCATACTTGGCACCTGTGTATTGATACTACAGAAAATATGCCACAGAAAATATCTGACGTTCAGCTAGGCAGTCGGACACACTGCAGACCAGTGTTGCAAAGTCCATGGAAAACTGAATGCTGTTGCCGGGCACCCCAAGAACTGGCCCTTAAGTTCCAGGAGAACACATTGCCTTATTTGCATATCAATGTGTATTGATAGTGTGTGGTTTCAATTGAGTGAGAGGAGCTGGGCTGTTGTGGTCAGACATCCTTTGGAGGGCTAGGTGGAAAAATCTGCAGCTCGTGTGTTGTGTTTTTTTAGCCACACTAGACACATGGATCTCAACAACTATCGGATGATTGCCATGAAATGTTGTCCAGATATTCATGGTCCACAGAGGATGAAACCTACTGACTTTGGTGATCTCCTGACTTCATTCAGAGTGGCATTTGATGTTTTGAGAGAAATCTCTCAACAGCTATTGTATGGCTTTTGGTAGAAAGATTACCGTTCCCCTCAGGGTGATTTTTAATCACTTAACTCATCTAACACCATCAAGATGTTGACTTTATTTTTTATTATTATTATTACATTTTAGGCCTTTAATGACAGGACAGCTGAAGAAATGAAAGGGGAGAGAGAGGGGGAATGGCATGCAGCAAAGGGCCGGAGTTGAACCCCGGCCCGCTACGTTGAGGAGCAAACCTCTGTATAAGGTTACCTGCTCTACCAACTGAGCTATCCAGGCGCCCAACAGGTTGACCTTTTAATTTGTCTATCAAAACAATGATATTTCCTCCAGCATTTGTGTGTTTAGTGCTAACTAACTCATTTTACCATGCTAACCCACTGAACTAAGGGAGTGTTCCATTACCCATACTAACATACTAATTATTAAGTATGCCATAGTACATCCCAATATATACGTAGTATGTAAAATGCAGTATGCCAAAGAAATATCAGGATAACCTACTACATCTGGTCATATTTTGCCTTATGCAAGCCAGAATAAATTCCAACCCCCATCCTCTGGATATGAGCAAGAGGCTCAAAGTTCAAGGCGCAATGTTATGATGAAGTAGTATGTCACAATTATATCCAAAACATACCATTCTCTCCAACCAATCCGTAGTCTGAAGGTTTTCACATCACCTTTTAGTATCGCCTCAGCTCGCTGGGAACCCTGACTGTGGTAGTACTCTAGACCTTTTTTTTGTTAGGGTCTGCTCCAAGATCACTGGAGACCAGCAGAAAGACCTCAGCTCTGTGTCGAAAGAACGAGTACTTCAGAACACTGACAAAATACCAACAACCTGACCATGCACCTTCTAGTGAATTTGTAGTAATGCCGTCAGGCTTGTGCTATTATGTGTCTGCACGGAAATCAAATTGTTATGCAAATTATTTTATTCCTTCCGCTATCAGGCTACTGAACACAACCTATTGATCTGTGCACTTGTTGTCACTGGCATGTTGATGCTGATGGTTTGATTGTTGTCTTTAGTTATGGATTGTTTTTAATTCATATTTATTCACATGGAATAGAGTATAACAATGAAATGCACTTTGGGGATTAACACATTATTCTGAATATGAAAGTCTTATTAGCGATTTATCCTCACATACAACCGTATTTGTTTTGACCCACGTGGGAAGTGTGCTTTACCCAACAGTAGCCTACTCGACAAGAAAAAAACTGAATGACTGCTGGAATATAGTGCCAAACAAAGCAGTATTTAGCTCACAGGATTGCTGGTACACTGTCAATTTAACTGGCTGAATACAGTGGACACACACTGCTTTGTATTTGATAAGAAAGTAGTACAAATTGCTAATAGCTGTACTGTTTAGACAGCATGTACATTTACGGGTTAGGTGATATTTTGCTGATCACATTTAAGAATTCAACATTAAGTACTGGAGCCGATCAAGTCCCCAAGATGGCAACAGTGACGATAAAGTGACAGCAAGCACATTACATTGCATTTGTTCTGTGACGTCCTGCATTACTGCACTGAACTTATTGAGTAAATGAACAGCAGATGAATTGCAAATTCCAACTTTGATAAATGTCATGCCACTGGCTGATAGGGTTGTGAATCTTTACTGGTCTTGCGATTTGATGACGATTATCCTATCATTGATTCGATATCACGATGCATCACCTCAACGTTATGATATACTGCTACCCATGGTTTTCATAAACAAATTTAAGCACTCAGATGCATATGTGGTCGTGTCTCTTAAAAAAGACACAGGCTGAATGTAGCAGAGAAAAATCAACAAGCAACATCTGTAGGCAATGATCCAATATGGTCTTTAACTGCATCAACGCGTGATCGTCAACAACGGTATTGCGATCATTGATGCAATAATTAATTTAAACAGCCCTATGGCCAATCCATAAGAGGGATAATTGGTCCGCTAGCAGTGCATGCCTTCCATTAAGACCGCTGGTAATGTTGGCAGGAGTTAAGAAAGGTCACTAACCCTTGTCACAGACCATGTGTTGTTTGGGTCTAGTTACATGTCTCAATCTTAAACTGCTTGTCTCGTCATTAGGGAATAACACCAAAGACGATGATGGAAATCCATTGCATACATTAGACCTCGTTATAGCATCTCTGTCTCTGTTTTCTCTTTACATGCAGTACATTGTAGCTGCAGTGTAGAAAACTGGAAGAGGTCATGTGAGTGAACTTTTCCTTCCCAGTATTGATTTCATGTAGAGGGATTTGTGTGCATTTACTTGGCTCCTTCCTACTTCAGAGCTGCTCTGTTTCCCAGAGAGTTTAGCAAGAGATTGAGTCTGCTGGGAGAGAGAATGCAGTAACGGCAGCGTAGAGGAATACACAGAGTGCATTAGGTATGACTCATAGGGGTGTCACGATTTCAATTTCAAACGGAGAAAAACGACAGAATGACCATTCATTTCAACCATCAACATCGCAAGCAGAATGGACAATTCTTTTAGAGTGTTTTCTTCTCTCCAGCCCCGCCTACCTGCGCGTGTATGAGTGAGAAGAAAAAAAAAGATTTGGGCATTGGAAACAAGCAATAGCTATAAATGCTGTGATGCTGTACGTTGGAGATTTGTTGCACAAATGTCAATATCTTAGCATCTGTCCCTATTCAAATCAACATGACAAATAATTTGAATTGCAGAGATATTTGAATTGGGCAAACTTGTACATTTCTCTTGTCATTTTCAGCCGTAACTGTTTAAAGATATACTGTATAATCAAACACAGACGTCTGACCTGCCCGGTCCTGTGTGGCTTTTGTAGCGTCTTTGATTAACCAAGTCTAGCGTTAGGAACGGCAACATGTCACCGCCGGTCGGACTGCTAGTTTGGGTGGTGTCCTTTACTTTACTCTGTGTCCCAACAGGTTACTTAGCTCTCCGCCTTAACAGTAGCCTAACATATGAAAGCATCACACATGCATGTTATGACTGAGATGAGAGTATATCCAGTTGTTCCTCGTCCCCGTTAGCTGGGACCCGTTAAATTGTACGTACGGGAAGGTAAAGTGACCAAACGTGATTGTGTGTGTAAAGCTTAGCTTTTGGCTTTAACCCTCCTGTTGTCCTCAGGTCAAATTTGACCCCTTTTTAAAAATGTCTATTTCAGAAATATGACATTCTTTTAACCAAATTAACACAAAAAGGATGGATTCCTTGCAACGCTTTTTGCAAATGTAATTAATCACTTTCATTGAATTTTGGGTGGAATCCTGACCAAAACTCATCCAATCAACATATGTTCCTCTGATCTTAACTAGTAGTCAAAATAATTCATAATTTTAACTCAAATATTAAGTATAATTCCATATAAATTAGGGTTTTTTACCATGGATTCCAAAAAGTAGTGTAAAACTAATGGTATTAATGTGGTGTAAGAATGCGTTGAACATGTCAAATGTCCGAAAAAGGGTAAAAAAAACAAACAAGTGTTAATCTTTTTGACCCGGGAGGGCAACACAAGGGTTAATAAAAACATGGCGTAGTGGCATACACTGCTAAGTTGAACATTTCCTGACTCTGACCTGTGGGAAGACAAGATCTTGGGTTGTGATTAGAACAACTTCGTCACCAGTAACGCTGCCATCCTGATGAGAATAGAGGGTGTTTACCGTGTAGAAGTGATGAAGTCTTGATTTTTAATCTGCTCGCAGCTCCGGCTCTGTCCTCTTCTCAAGGACGGCCATTTCTGTGTTTTTTGCTGCATCAGGTAATTTCGGAAAGCTCAGCCTGCTTTGCCCTGCCTGCCTGCCTGCATGGCATACACAAACTCACTTCCTCTTTTAACTAATGCATACACTTGAATCCTCTACATGAGCTAAATACTAAGAAGACCAAACGTATGATGTTTTGAAGGGCTCGTTCCCAATCCCCAAATAATATAACTATTAACACACTAAGTGGGGTATTAATTGAAAATGTTCCATCATACAAGTATTTAGGTTTTGGGCTGGACAACAAACTTTCTTTCAAAGTTCATGTTGAAAAGCTTGTAAAAAAAAGCTGAAACTAAGGCTGGGGTTTTATTTTAGGAAGAAAACTTTATTTAACATGTTAGCCAGACAAACAGGCGACCTTTGTAAGTGTTTTGGACTCTGGTGATGTTGTCTACATCCATGCTGCCTCTAGTAGTCTCCACCTTTTAGATTATGTGTACCATCGTGCTCTGAGCTTTTTAATAACTCTTATTCGCGTACTCATCATTTTACGCTGTATGAACTGGTAGCCTGGCCATCACTAAGTTGACATAGACAACTTCATTTGTATATTTTTTGTACAAGGCCATGTTGGGTAAACTGCCGGCATGTTTATGTAATCTCCTTAAGCACAATTCTAGCTGTTTTTCATCTCCGCTCCACCAGGTGGCGCTCTTACCAGGTTTCAGGGGTATTTTAAAGGGTTTCCTTTTAAAGTAGTGAAAGGAAAACAATCTGTATTTTAGACTACCTATATTTTCTTCACGGTATTTGTCATCTTAAATGTGTGTCTATTATTATAGATAGTATGTATGATATGTTTTTGACTAAAATGCACACCAGAGAGCCCTGGGGATTACGTATGCCCAGCAAGTCTTTGTCAGATGTAGAACCAACTGCTTGAGTGTGGCCTGTGTGGATCCTCTCTTCCTACTTTTCTCTCCTCCCTTATTTTATTGGGTCCGTCCTGCTATATTCCTGTCACTATTTTCGACACCGTCACAGTTGGATTTCATTTGGAGGTTGTCATGTGGTGGGTAGTACTGAAGCTATATTACCCAAGAGGGCGTTCTCTGCCGTGATTATGCTGTACTGATGATTCAGTAGGTAGGAGATGAACACTGGTAATAGTCCCAACCTTAATCACAGTTTTTAAACCAATAGTGACTCATGTTACAGTGAGTAGTCCATCACAAGAGGGGAGGCTAACTGGTTGTCTAGATACTAGAAACCTCTTGTATTACCTAATTTTTGACTAAGTCAGGGAGAAAACTCCAAATCGCAAGATGCACTTTACAACTTAAACAATGTGTTCAATAATCGAATAGTTGACAGACAGAAAAGAAACAACCGGCAGCAATTTTGAGAAGATAGTTGATCAATTCTAGTAAACATGTCTAACATTCTGTTGTTGTAGTTCATTAAATATGAGGATGACGCTTTGGGCTTCAGGAAATTGTTATTTAAGTGGTTCAATCCAATAAATCCCTCGCAGTGCACATGAATGGGAACACAGGGGCCCTCCACCAGAAGGGCCAGAGCCGGCTCTACTTCCTACAGAGGCTCAGAGGCAACAAGACGTTGCAGGCGTTCTACCAGTCTGTGGTGGCCATCACTATGGTAATGCTGCTGCTGTGTGCGGGGGCAGGAACAGGACGGTTAATTAGAAAAGATACACAATATATTGTCATCATGCCCATATCTGCAGGTGCAATGCACACATTGCGAAAGGCTGCAACATATATATGGCGAAAAACACTTTTTTTAGTGTTTCTTAAATTCAACTTTATGTTCAATTTCTTCAATGAAATAATGTTAAATGATTCCAATCATTTGTTTTAAATTCAACAAGCAACTTGTATTTTTGCAGAATACTGAAAGCAGCAGAACTGAGTACACTTTAATATCTTGAATATTGGGTTGCAAGTAACATCATGATCACAATATTCAAATGTTACTGTTTCCAGAAAGCAGTTTTCCTTCGATGAAACTTAATTCTTTAAAAACGTGTGGATGGAAACATAGCTTCGTTTTTCCGCCGGTAAAAGGTATTTCAAAAGAAATATAAATTTAGAAATTATAAACGCTGATAAAATTACAAAGGATACACTGAGACTAGGAATGCATCCCAAGGCCAAAAAACATAGGAAAGACAGAAGGGAGGGAGGGAGACAAAACAACACATGCAGAAAAAGACACACACAGAGACAAACACACGCCAAGGGACCAAACACCTGCAGGTTAAAACCCGGACCTCAAAGATTCAGCGTTGCTCAGACAAGTGTCCAGAGTCTTTCCTGGCGCTCCATGTATAAATGCCGTAGAGAGCTCCATAGAAACTACATCCAAGAAGGACAGGGTCCATGCACGGATAGACACACCATAGGGTGGTTTCCAACAAGTTGCAATCATTTTCTTTGCAGCTGTAAGCAAATACAGCATGTTTCTGAGTCCCAGAGAGCTGAAAGACAGACAGGTCATTCAGAATCAAGACATCGTCAGAAACAGGCACGTTAACGTTAAACAAGGCGGAAACTTTGGATGCAATATTGTTCTAGAACTGACCAACGAGAGAACAATCCCAGATATCCGCCAGTAAAACTGTTGTACAATGTTCACATGATTAAACTTCGCTACCAAGACTTAAAACTTATGATAATATCAGACATGTTTGATTATTTCTGATTGTCCAGGTGGGGAAAAAGACTGACTGGGACTGAGTTTTATGAACACCTTACACCAAACGATTGAGATGACAGGAGCGCTCCAACTTTAGCGAGACTCACATGATTTCATTCCGATCTTGTAAATGAGTCTGTGATAGTGGAATCGCATGAAACGTCTTTTGGTGTAAGGTCGGCATTACTTGTTTTACTTTTATATTACTACTTGTGTTTGACGTATGTTTTTGCACTATGCGTTGTTCCGTTTGCTAGTGATGGTCAAGTGAAGCTTTGCAAATCACTGTCTTTATTTTCTGAGCTCACTAGATGGCGCTCTCTGTTCAAAGAAAAAGGTTAAATGAGTATTTTCAATCCAGAAAGCGCCATCTAGTGGGCTCAGAAAAGGAAAACAGTGGTTTCCAAAGCTTCATTTGACCATCACTACCGTTGGTTCATTTGTGTACTGCTGCAAATATCTCCCTGTGCACAATTACAGTACATGTCTATCTAGTAATAGGATAGGTCCACTATCTTACTACCAGTCAAACTTAAATTTACTGAGTTGAAGCTATTCTGGGAGCATAGTGCCTTATGTTTGTCACAGCATTCCAAAGTCTGTTGGGTTTGCAGAACTACTATAGTAATTTTTCTGTTGCATTAAAAAGCTTGTGTTGCATTATTCGTTTCATACTTGGGTGTTGAATGGACAGTTGGCATACTTAAAACCAGCTGTGAGCGCATCTTTGTATCAAAGCAGTCAGTCAGTCAGCGAATCTCTGGACAAAGTGCTGTTGTAGATGAGACAGACAAAAATGGCATTTCAAATAAAACGTGGATTGGCTGGGAAGAAAAATTGAGTTGGCCATTGATATTCTGGGTTGAAATAGAGACACAGTCATCACAGGATATCAGGGCAGCCAATGTTAGTGTTTGACTGTTAATTCACACACGAATGTGTGTGCCAGAATCTCCATGTGTTAACACTGAAGTGAAATCCTGCTTTGCGAAGCTCCATCACCATGTAACTTGATCTACAGTACACACAATTAATTATTTTTCTCTCTCCCTGTTCTCTCATCCTGCTCCCATGTCAATCTTCGTGTTCATTTTCCCTTTTCATCACACGTT
>NC_048419.1:2893315-2957873 GCF_013103735.1 Etheostoma cragini | reverse complement strand
CCAATCATCCTCCCTCTTGCCTTTACACGTGATTTTCTTTAATCTCATTCGTATTTCTCCCTCCTGATCTACCTCTTCACATCCTCATCCTCCCCTCCCCTCTCTGCTTCTCTGCTTCTCTGGCAGGCTGCTCATTGCAGTGAGTCAGTATCATGGAGGCAGGCAGCGGGGCTGCCGCAGCGGTGGGGAGTGCAGCACTAGGTATGCCGGGAGCCACAGCCACGTCCAGCCATGACATCTTGGACAGGTAAGAGCACAGGACGAGGCTGGCGCACACCCTCGAGAACAGACTGCCCCGTTTCCCTTCAGAGTGAAGAGAGGAGGAAGAGTGTGTGTTTGTGGAGAGAAGGACCACACCTCAGGTTGTAGTTTGGTGAGCATGTTAGTTTGTTTATTGTGTGTGTGTGTGTGTGTGTGTGTGTGTCTCCCCCCCTATGCTCTCTGTGCGCGTGTGTGTATTATGTATTATTACTCTTACTGTATGTGAAATAAATGCTCTGGTTTTGAAAGGTGGAGAAACTGTACTGTGCTTATAGCAGTGCCACTTTAGAGTTAGCGTGTGCTGTGCTAGAGTGTGTGTGTGTGTGTGTGTGTGTGTGTGTGTGTGTGTTGATGATAGAAGGGGGTGTGGGGGGGGTTACACTTGGTTTTCTCTATGCCTCAAGGAGAAATGACACTAGGGTATGCGCATGCAGGGGAGGTGTGAGGAGGCATCAGTAGACATTCCTGAGTGCTATGGCTGAGCCTGAGTTTGCACAGTCACCGCCCCCGCCCCCTGTTTAACCCCCACCCACACCCCATCCGCCCATAGCAACTGGGCAACAGCCATCGCTAACCATCACCGCTGGAAACCCCTCATTCAGATTTCTTTTTGCTGACGGAGCCAGTCAACTCCCAGCTCCAAGAACCTCTGAGGGGCCGAATGTATCCGCTTTCAGCTAGTTACGTCATTGCAACAGCTGTACACCCACACCCACATGCCTGTGCATTGTCATCACACACACACACACACACACACACACACACACACACACACACACACACATAAATATATATATATATATGTGTGTATGTATGTATGTATGTATGTATATACACACACACACACACACACACACACACCCTCAAGCAATTACATTCACAAAAATACATAGGGACTCATACCCAAAACACTGCATGATTCACAGGGATGTTTTAGGACAAACATTGCTGTCACACTTTAATGCGATAAAAACACACACAAACACACAACAAACAAACCGCCGTTAATCTTTGCTGTTAGGGGCTTCTCAGCACGTTTCACCGTGCACTGCCAGCTCTCTCATCAGCTTTCAAGTGCTGTTGGGATATCACTTATCTCCTCTACATTACAGTTGCTGCACTCTCTGCCCATGTGGTATAACAAACCTCCAACACATCCTGGGGATCTCCTTTGACACATTATACAATCAGAGATGGAAATTAAGGCTGTGACTCATTTAGTCATTGCTTTACTATTTCTGTTAGTCATCACTCCCATTTTGACTTCGGCAGCCTGTTTTTATGCCACCTCGTAACCAGTGGTTTCTCTCCCCTGCTTTATTGCTGAGGCAGCATGATGTGGGTTTATTGTGTGTTTGTGTGTGTGTGTGTTGGCTATACACTAGTTTACATCTGTCTGTGTTTTTGCAAATGTGTGCTGCTGTACGTTATCTTTTTTGGAGGTTAGGGGGGGGGGATTACCGTTAAGGCTGCTCAGCCTCTCCACCTGCCCTTCAAAACACCACAGCCCCCCCCCCCCCCCGAGTACTGAACTGGGTCTAAATCCTGCACCGTGGTTACCATGGCAGCAGCAGCTTAGCATACATTAGACAGCCGTCCAACATACTACTGAGATGAGTGAAAAGAAGAGAAAAATAATAAGGGGAAAACTAATGGTAAAGGGGAAAGAGATTCTGCTGATTCTCTTCTGCTAAATTACACACACACACACACACACACACACACACACACACACACACACACACACACACACACACACACACACACACAGTGGCTTGCATAACTTTACAAACCCGGGCTAAAGTTGATTAAAAAGAGGAATAAAAAAACATCTTTTGGAAATTGATCTTAATGCCTTAATTAAAACAATTTAGGAAAATCCAACCTTTTAAGGACACCAATTTTCTTTGTGAATGAATAATGTATTGCAAATAAATAAATGTTCTTCCTTAAAATACAGGGGGCAGAAGTATATATAGCCACTGTATATATCCAAGGGTGTGTATGCTCTGTGTGTCTGTTGCCCGTTGCAGCAGATTATTCCTTTTATCAGAGACAGGGCGTTTGGCCGCGGCCATTGCATTGTAAAAGTTTTCCGGTGAGTCCTGGGGGACATGCGTGGATCAGAGGATCAGCCAGGGCTGAGAGGGGCGGAATGGGGACACGGCATCCCAGTAGATGAAACGGAAAGAGAAGGAAAATGCTGTGAAACTGTATACTGTCAGTGATTTGCTCATTCAGTCAGGCAGATGAGCGTTCAACAGAGCCGTACTGTGCAGGAGAAGGCCCACGCCGGCAACCAGGCTCTCATGAATCTCTAACTAAATAGATCACAAAGCTGCTAATTTAAGGAATGCACAGGCTGTGAGGGCTGTAGCAGTCCATGTGCTTGTAAATGCAGTTAATTCAACATAAGTCACGTTGAACCAGTCGGTGCTGTCTACACCGTGTTATCCTCCTGCTAGAGTTAGCACCCAACAGGCTAAACCAGGGCACGTTTTAAATGTGTTTTTAGCCTCTAAACATGTTCAAAATTAAGTGTCTCCCCATGTGAAGGGATTCCTTCTGAGTGAACACAGTGAATCTGACTGCAGTAGATGTGACAGAAATGCATGAAAGTTGTGCTACGTCAGCTGTTTATAGTTCCCTTGTTGATACTGTAAGGAGTGCTTCAGGACCGTCAACAAACTACAACACCGAAATAGTGTGTTGTCTACTGACAGCTCTCCACATTTACGTGTTGCTACGTGCACATGTTGGAATTGACCGGAATTCTTCTTTAAGCCATTGTGATTTTTTTTTTTTTTAATTTTAGTTCATTAAAGCGGCGCACCACCAATTGTTTTTTTTACACATTAATCAGTTTGCTTGTCATGTTTAGTCATAGCCTGGCATAGCCAGACTCATTTGCAAATGAGAATTAGTATTGAACCTCTTAGTTCATTTTTCAGTATCCAAACGGAGTCATCAACAGTGCCGTCAATAGTGCCTCTGTGCACAAGTGAATAGTCCTACAACCGGCCAATAACACCTGACCTACAATCAATCATAGGGATTTATCACTGAAATTACTGCTAGACAGTCCACAAAAGCCCTATTCACATGGGACTAATATTACCAGGGGACCTCATGTGATTTAGAATGTATTGACATCCCAGGGATATGATGTCAAGGCTCTGACAAAACCTTCATAATTGACAACGCAGCCAGTACGACCCCAAATCACAGAGATGCAGATTCGGATTGGGACTATTATCCCACACAGTCTCCGTTTGGCAAACTATGGTAGGGAATTTATGGGGGAACTTTTACTTGACAAATAACTGACATGGCGTGTTCACACGGGAATAAGGATCACAGACAACATCCGGTCCCCAGGTAATACTACTGCAGTGCGACTAGAGCTTAACAAATGTGTTTTTGTAAACCGTTTTTGGTGAGAACTATGCAATAGAGAAAGAGAACCTCAATTCGATGGAGGGCTGGGCAATGTATCAACATTCTATCAATATGTATGGTCTTAGATTTTGGAGATCGTGATATGACAAGTGTTATCTTTGACTGGTTTTAAAGGCTGCATTACAGTAAAGTCATGTACTGTTCTGAACTTACCAGACTGTTTTAGCTGTTATGTTAGGGTTAGGGTTATTACTGATGATTATTTATGTAAAATCTGTGTGAAGATAGTTTGTGAAAGCACCAATTGTCAACCTTAGAATAGCGCCACAATATCGATATTGAGGTATTTGGTCAAGAACCAGCGGTTGTTCCTAACCGCTACCGTATGCATACGGATAGCCTACAACTATTTAGCTCCCTAAATGCAATGGCAAGCAGTTTTATAGAAAAGGCCTTCACATTTTCTATTTGGACCCGCAAACTTGCTTGGCTATAGTTACAAGCACATATAGAGCCACGTGTTTTCACTTTGAGCATGTATGTCAACATTTCCGATAAGTCAAACAGTTGAAAGATGCTTTGGAAGATTCAAACTTACCATTGTCTTGAATAGCAGGCTTCCAGTCTCTTCTATTGGAGGTGCAGTGCATGGTCTCCACATGAACTGCAGCATCTCCAGCAACAGAGCTGCCTGTGGACACCTGTCTGTAAATAATGCTATTAATAAACACAAGAACCGTGGACTGCAGTCACGGCTGCAGTTTATTCCCTTTGTTAAATTGAAATTTCTGAAACAAGAATAGAACGGAAGCTTTTATGAATTTTACCTTGTAACATGAGTTCAACTTTTAGATAGAAAAAATATGTTTAAACAGAGCGCATTATGAAGAGTGAACTCCAAAGTTCATATTGGTATGTATTACTTACATTAGCATAGCCAGCTGCTTCAAATATACGGCACATGTGCAACAGACAGCTCTTCCATGTTTTTTAAACCCAGTGACCATGGAAGTGTTCAGCTGTTTCTGTAGATTTGTATTAACAGCAAAAGAATATTCAGAGACACATGAAGGGATATTTTAGTTTAGCATGCATGGCTGACTGAGCTATAGTGCTGGCTTTAAGTACAACTGGAACACTACAGTATGCCAGATCAGATTGCTCAGGCAGAGTTCCCCCTTGTAGGATGATAGCAGTTCATTAAGTTACTTTTGTAAATAGCTGGATGGCGGAACCTAATAGAAAGAAAAGACACATGAAGAGACATAAACAGTCCCAACTAAATTAAACCACTATTTCATTCTTGTAGAGCAGAACATGAGGCACTACACTCTCCTCAGCCATTAGTCACCATTCATTGGATGTCTCTGTCATCAGACCAGTGCCACTTCTGCAATCATCTTACATTCATACAGACAGAGAGAGGGAGAGACACACACACCGCACGCGTCCAAACCTCATGATATTCTCCGGAGGGTATTATTGGCAGTTCTAAAAATGGCAAGTATCCATATGTGTCCAGTCCAGTACAGAAAACATGCCATGCTCTTAAAAGTTGCTCTTATAAACGTTGATCACAGCCTCCCAAACTGGCTGCACTTGTTGCCTGGGTTTGGCTGCTAATTAATTAATAAGCGTCCTTAATAGTCTTGTGCTTTTTATCAGGTTTTTACTGTCAACAGTTGCAAATAAAATCTTCTAACGTGACTGTCTTTGATCACTTTCACTTTCAGCTGCCCTTCTGGACTCGTTCTTTGTCTGAGGCTGTCGGATCAATAATCTGTCACCAGTAACACACACACATCTTACATTAGCAGCTTGTCTACAGTGGTGGTGGGAAGTTCAGTTGCCATTCACCTCGTTGACAAAGAAGTCCACAAGTCCTTCAATGGGGACACCTGGGGGGGGGGGGTGCTTGAGTATGGTGTACCGGGCCGTTGCTATGAGCCATCCGGTCCTTGTATAACTGGAGTGAAAGCTGTGTTCTTATTCTCAGAACAAAGCTGGGTGTCAGGCTCCACCTGGTCACCAATTCAGTTTGTGATCTACACGGTTAGGATCTCAAGGTGCAGGTGAAGAACAGTGTCCGTTATGACACACAGTCAGCATCTTAAAGCCTCAAGGCCCTGATTCTGAGTTGACTGAGTGACTCTGGCTTGGGAATGGGTTGCTTCCCCCAAGTGAAAGAGTCCAAGTATCTCGGGGTCTTGTTCCTGAGTGAGAGTCAACTGGAACGTGAGAAGGACAGACAATTTGGTGCGGCGAAAGGAGACATCTGATCAGGGTGCCTTCTGGGAGCCTTCCTACACGTTCTATATTACAGGATGAACTGTTCCGTGGTGCCAGGCAATTTACAATTTAAACTAACGTAGCAAGCAAATGGCTTGGAAGAAGCAGGAGGGAGAAACGGGTTATAGTTTTTAAGGCACATTCATGAGAACTTTGGATAACCTACCTAATGAGAATTTTACAGTAATGGTTTGTGAGTTTTGACAGAGGCAGGAGATCAGTATCAACCTCATATCTGTACACGGCATATGGAGCTACAACCAGCAGCAGATTATCATAGTTTAGCATAAAGACTGGAGGCAGGGAGATAAAGCCAGTCTGTGTCCAAAGGTAAAATGCTTTGGTGTGGCCCTTTTCTTTGAGAGTGATCAAGTTGCTTCTTGTGACAAGGGCTGGGTACCAGATTTAATACTTTTAGGCACTGACCAAATTGCCTCTTAATTATTAAGTATTGAAAAATGCCTCTTCATTCAATACCTAGGAGGAGTAGATCTGGCCTGTGAGCCAATAAGCACTCAGCATGCTCCTACCAAGATCTAGCAATGTTTGTGATTGGCTGTCTAACGTTACATGTCATAGAGACACGCAGGAAAAACTCTACTACAAACTCACGTAGCAGGAGCTGGAAAATAAATACTGAAGACTTGTGCCGCAATGTAGTAATTTCTTCTCTTTTTTTTTATAACATTGGTATCAAAAAATTTTTAGGAACCGGTATCAAAGTCCCGGTACTGGTATCAGATTTGGACATTTCTTGAACAATACCCAGCCCTACTAGTGACTCCGCCCCACAGCAGCAAGAGAACAAAAGAGAGTCTCTGACAGTGGTATAGCAGCTTTCTAGTGTATACCTTGTCTACCCTCAAACCTCTTTGTCTATGTGAGTGAAAGATTTGTGCTCACATTAAACATGTAACAGTGATGGAATATTAGTCCATAACCCACATGACTTCTGTTTGTGGTTAAGCATAAGTTGAATCAGGCGTTCAATGACCGGGCAGCCTAATAGGAATTACTGGAATTGTTGGGTCTTTGTAAATTATAGAGTGAGGTCTAGACCTACTCGATCTGTAAAGTGTCTCCAGATAACCCTTATGATTGGATACTATAAAGAAAATTGAATTGAAAGTAATAGCAGAGAGTGTTGGCCAAGGATGAATATAGAGAGAGCTTCATGGCTCTCATTTTCTGAGCAAAATAGAGCTGCTGTTGTTTTTATGTACCACAATTGGAGAGGTTGTTGCCAATGTTTAGAAAATAGTGAAGATTAAAAGATCTTTTAAAAATCTCTCTCGTGTTTCTTACAGCGTTGCAGAGAGAAGCATTTGACCCAGCAGGCTAGGAGCTTAGGAGGTCTGTGGGAAGTCTTGCTTTGCCACTTTCTTTTCTGATCGGGTTTTCTAGAAGGGGAGAAGGTTCGGTGGAAAACGAGCAAGAGTAGGGCTGGGTATTGTTAAAAAAATTCAATAAAACAAGAACAAATTACAACATTACTGTTGTAAACGACGTACACGGGGGGGGAGTGTTTAGTGTGACTGAATGAAGTCAGATCACTGAGAAGTAGTGTGACAGAGTACAGAGAATTGCTTACTACTAAACTCTGCTTCCCTGGTTCATCTTGACTCATAGTCCCCTGCACTTAAGTCCAATTACGTCAATGCAGCAACATTGTTTCAGCCTTTTTCTAGACGCTGTCATCATGCAGCTGCTACAGACAGTTCCATCCTGCCCAAAACAGAGATCTTCTACTTTTTTGATGTCATCTACCAAGTTGTCTAAGTTTTAATACTCATGTAGATGTAGCGTCATTGCTACTTTCAGGATGGTGGTTAAATGCCAGCCTTGAGGTGTGTGTGTGGTTGTCCGAGTGTCGAGTTTATGTACACTGTGTGTGCGTTACTAGTCAATTTGTGAAATGCTTCTTTGCAAATCTGTTTCTGTCCCTGTCCTGCACTCCTTTCAGCCTCTCTGGAAGCCCTGACAGTCTTTCATGAAGTTTATGAAGTTGCCAAATCAACTTCAAGTTGTTCCATCGGCAATAATAATTCAAATATACCTTCATATCATCAAATGTTCCAATGTCCTGTAGGGTTTTGTTCTCTTTCTTACACACACTACACTTTTCCCTCACAGAATCTCGGTCATGTCTTTTTCATTCCATGCTTATTTAACTAGGGACAAATGCTACGACAGACATTTTGTGCAACAAATCTCCAGTGTACAGCATCCCAGCATTTACAGCTATTGCTTATTTCCAAATCGCGTCCCTAGAAGGGCTTTGATTCACCTAGACTACAACTTTTATGTTGACATAACATAAAACATAACTCTCGCCAAAATGCTACCTTGGGTCTTTTTGTGAATGGACCCAAGTCAAGCTTTTGTTTAAAAGCTTAATTTGGAAGGAATCGCCACTTTTAAAGCAACACTATTTAACTTTTCCCCTACCGGTTGGACGCGGAATTGTCCCATTATGTCTCATTTGGAACTATAGCTCTGCTACCCGATCTGGAAAACTCACATAGTGTCGTTATAGCCGGTATAGAACCGCAAAGCAAAGGCAGAAGTGCCGTTCACCCTCTTATGAGTTGATGAACCACTGAAACATTATTTTAAGGTACAAAAAGTTCCGTAGTTTTAAGCTTTACCGTTCTCTCGTTTTTAGCCTTTTGAGTGGGAGAGCTAGAGGCACCACTATGATCACATCAAAATCAACATTTTTAAGTCACTAAGAAGGCTCGACACAACATGAGACTTTGCTTCAAGTATCACCAGCGGCTATACACATGAACTCAGCATTGAGAACACTGTTTGTGTACACATAGTTTCCTAAAGGTTTTAACAACCCACAGCATTTTATAGACTATTAATTAGTATTCAGCAGCAAAATAATCACCAGATCCATGTGTGTGTGTGTTGGCTTCAGGGGCCTGAGGCCTGGACGTCACCCGGAGGACAACGACATTGTACCTGAACTGGCTAAAATCCATCCCAGAGAGAGGCCTGACTGGGAGGAGACCATCAGTGCCATGGTGAGACACACACACACACACACACACACACACACTCCATTGTGATATTGTCCTACTCTGGCTATTGGCGCTTGGTCTGAGGAGTCTACTCTGTATTTTCTTTGTTGAATGTAAACAAGATGCTGCTTGCCCTTGCTTCTTTATCGTTATTGTGTTAAACCAGCCAATAGCGCGCCATAGTGAAGCTCACTATGTTTTTGTGGGACTTTTTGTGGGATTTGCTAAACTTTACATTTTTGGAAAGATTATTGTATAAGGAGTCAGAAAATCAATGTTTGCATTTGCTCAGATGTCTAAACAGCGGCCATTATTAAACTTCAATGTGGTTGCCATATAGACATCTGAGTAAATGCAAACATTGATTTACTGACTCCTTATACAATAACCTTTCTAAAAATTTATAGTTTGGCAAATCCCCCCAAAAACCCACAAAGATTAAAATCTGAATGTAATGAACCTGATTACCAGGTGGGTAAGCCAGTTTGGGACTGGTCCCCGCAGATTTGTAATGGAAGCAGGATTGAAAAAATGTATAGGTTTAGGCCTAATGTCCTGCCTTACACATTTGCATATGCGAGACGCCGACGGTCTCTGTTTTGTTACAGTGGCCCAATCCCAACATCTGGACTCACAGACTCACTGACTTTATCACGCTTTCCTGTGAAATTCGTAAGGGCTTAGGGTTTTTCCAATGTCATATTTCAAAAGGCGTGAGGGTGTGAGTACTTACTCGCCGAGCCCTTTCTGTGAGTCTGCATCAGACTTCACCAAAGGGAATTACCCACAGTTCAAAGGGTGGCGACCATAGGGAAATCCAGAAATTCCAAAGTTAAACAACAGCATGCCACACGACCACGGAGCGGAGGGGGCCTGTTGTCCAGCTGGTGGAACAAGAGTTTGAATAAATGTGGAACCAGCCAGCCGTCTCCTGGGCCTTGGCCGTGTGGAAAGCGACAAAGTATTTCCCCAACCGGCAAGTGTCAGCAACATCTTTGTTATTAAACGTCGCCAAGGTAACATGTGATCTGGTGAAGTGTTAACCCAATCCCATTTCTACCTATCTGAGCCCATGTGACCTCACACACTCACTCACTTAGCACTTGAGATCAATTAAGTCTGTGAGTCCTCAGGGCTCACTTTGGGATTGGGCCATTCATCATTGTCCTACTCTCATCCTGGGTCAGCTAAAGCTCACTGCGTGTCATTCCTGACGTGTCCGATGCAGTGACAACACAACGCCGCTCTCATCCGCTCGTTTTCTACCTGTCACATTCTTATCAGCGTCTGTTTTCAGCCTTGTGGATTGATTAGCTGTGTCTTTTCCCTCCTAGCCAAACTGTGTCTCCTCTGTTCCCTGAAACGCGATCACCGCATTCATGATTAATGCAGGTGGCTGTTGGTGTCCTAAAGCTACCCCTCTCCAAACTCTTTACATGGATAGTCATCTGCCTATCTGTGTACTCGTGTGTCATCTGTTTGCCTCAGCCAGTCTCTCCACGCTGGATTCCATTCACCAGACAGCATCATTCATTATTTCCTTCCCTCTCGTCTTTGGTTCAGGTCTTGCTTCTTGCATCAACAGCACAGTGAAAATGAGGCCGTCTCCATGGTAACATGCGAGCCACCCATGGTCGGCGCGTGGTTGGAGCCCTATCGCTAGTGCGTACTTCGATTGAGAAACAGACAGAAAGAGAAACAACAATCTTGCCAGGCTAATGAATATTGATCTCCGAGGCGGCGCCTTTAATACTGCATGTCTGCTTTTCTTTGTTCAATATTTAAAACGAGAGGGACTCTGTACTGGAGTGGCATGTATTATGTATGTCTCCAGTGGTTCGAGTAGGTGATGAGAAGCGCTAACTTAGTGTAAGCTGTCACACCAACGCCCTGTTGCACTATGTAGGATAGATTGTAGTCTGTGTCGACTGCAGAGCGAGGCACAAAGGAACAAATCACACCCAAATCCCTGCAACGTCTTGATCAAACGAACAGTAAAATCGGTTGTAGTAGTTATACATTCAGAGCATTTAGATCACACACTCAGAACAGGCTTGATCAAGTTTAAAGCTTTCACATTCATTTGTTACATCTGCGTCACCCAGTCAAGCCATCCATTTGGAATGGATTTTGGACACACACACACACACACACACACACACACACATACACACACATTCACACATACACAAATTCACTCACTAACTCACTCACACGCTCTCGCTCTCTCTTTCTCTCTGTCTCTCTCTCTCTCTCTCTCTCACTGGCAGCATTAAAGAAGCTCAAGTTGAATGTTTCATATAAGTGTGAAGCCCTATACTAGTTATATATTTACACACATATATAATGCATACATGTGATTATGTGTGTATACATACATGTAGGGCTGTCTCACTCAAATAAGAAGCTGGAACCTGTTGGCTGTCTTGGTTATTCTTCTGTCAATCCACTAATTGTTGCAGCTCTTCTATATGAGCAGTTGAAGTGACTGCATGTTTAAACAACTGCTGTCCCACATCTGTCCCACATCTGTCCCATGTCCGCCTCATCCAGTTAACACCTTGGATAGAGGTTGTGTAGACTCTTTCAGCTGCCTATCACCTGTACTGTCACTGACCATCTGGCTGTGGAGTCCCAAGCTTAATACAGAAAAGTCAAACAGCTCTGCTCCACCTTTTCATTTTCAAAGCCTTGTTTTTGAGACAAAAACGGCCTCTGTGTACATACGAGTTTAGGCTCCAGTAGCAGAACTAATCTCCATCCACATTAACATGTCTGACAACGAGGGTTGGGTACCGAAACCCCGGTGCTAATGTGGCACTGGTGCCAAAGTCTCCGTTTGTGCCCATCTAGACTACAAAACCACCCCAAAGTCCTCAAACCACAACGCGGGCAGCAGTTTTGTTCCAAATGTCTCCTTTTACATTGCAAACGTAGCAAAAGATATTTAAAAAAGATACGTTTTAAACCAAAACTGAGTAGTGTATGTGTAGCCGTAAACATATTCACACCGCTCTTGGCCAGCACGTCTTTGCTGCATTTTTCTTACAGATCCATGTTGCTTTTACTGTTAATGACTTTCCAGTCACTGTGTTTCGATAACATGGCCTTGCAGCAGCATAGATTTTCTAGTGGCTTTGTTAAGGAATGCTTGAATAACAAAGCAGAGCAGCTGAATGTTCAGAAGCCTCTGTGTGGAGGGAACATGAATGTTTGGCCAAACAATGTAACGGATGAGCAGTGTAGATGATGTCTCAGCATAAACTTTAGGCAATGTCCTTTTTTTGGTGGGTACCCGGTCAATCTGCCAGTGCAATGTTAGAAAATGTCACTGACAGCATAACTCGCATCATTCTTGATTCCGTTTTATTTATACAGCGTCTCATCACAACAGGAGTTATCTCAGGACGCTTTGCAGACCAGGGCCAGCCAAGTTTTTTTGAAACTTCTCCCTACTTTTTTTGAAGACGGAAGTTCTTATTTGAATTGTTCACAATACTTTTCAAAGATGTTTGCTAAGTATTTTGTATTGTTGGTTTTCTTGCTTCTACTGAAATGTACATTTTCCTAGTTATCTTTTTTTACATTTATTTTTAACATGTTTCTAATAATAATACATTTATTTTTTATAGCGCTTTCCTAAACGCTCAAAGACGCGTTACAATTTTGGTTACAGACCAAACAAAACAGACAGGGTACGTAGACAAGGTGAAATAGAACAGGAAAACACATAGGTGTGAACAGGCATAGGCAAAGCAGGGAAGGGGGGCAATGAAAATTAGGGAAAAACTGGGAAAGTCTTGTTAACAAGAAAAGCGAGTCCTGTTTGAATGATGGTCGGGTGCTTGACTGTTTGATATGGTCGAGGAGGGCGGCGGTGCAGCAGCTGAGAAGGATCTGTCACCCCAGGTCCGGAGCTTAGTTCTGATGGTCTTGTGGGTGTTGGCATTAATCAAACAAAAACCTGTTGGGTCTTTGTATGTTGCTGCGAAGCCAAACCTAAACCAAAAACTGTCCCAACAATAAAAAACACAGGGGCCCGAGATTTGTTTGTATGCACTAGCTGTAAAGCTGACGTGTGTGTGTGTGTGTGTGTGTGTGTGTGTGTGCATTTTAGGCGAGGAGTGCAGAGATCCCTGAGCTGAGGACGGAGCCCCTCATGCGCTCAAGCAGCAGCAGCACGGCCAGCATGAAGGTCAAGAATGTTAAGAAGTGAGTAGAAACACAAACACACACACACCTGCCTCTGCCTATCTCCTCCACTTCTCCCACAGCTCTCCTTCCCTCTGTTTACCTCTATTTAGCTCTCCTAACTGGCTGTTTATCGCCTCTGTTTCCTGCTAGAGTTCTTTCCATTCCCCGAGTCTATTTCTATGTCTTCCTCCTCCTTCCTCTCCCTCTGTTTGCACTGCACTCTCCTCCTTCTATACTAGTCATACACACTCCGAGGTGTTATCATGAGCAGAGGATGAAGTGCCAACCAAAGTGTGTGTGTGTGTGTGTGTGTGTGTGTGTGTGTGTGTGTGTGTGTGTGTGTGTGTGTGTGTGTGTGTGTGTGTGTGTGTTCTGTTTTCAGACTTTGCTTCACCAAGGGCCACTTCCCAAAACTGGCAGAGTGTGCTCACTTCCACTACGAAAACGTGGACTTTGGCACAATTCAGGTAAAGGCCCTAAAGTTTCTCCCCTTAATTACCCCATTAATAGAAAGTGTGATCTCATATGATGAGGATTGCAACCGTGGGGCTGGACTGATCGCCCTCAGAGCGGTGCGCTTGCTTCACCAGCGTGGTTTTAACATTTTGGTGGACCTGGCTGTGTAAAATGATAGCACCACGGATGTGGGATCATGGTGTGTACAGGAAGCTTTGAACTTCACTATTGTTTGTTTGTTCTTTCAAAGACTTTAAGGTCTCGCTTGCAATTCCCCTGCAGTGTTGTGTAAGAAACGGAAAGATGATGTTCATAAAGACAGAAGTATGACTCACGCGTCACTTTAAATTGACGTCAAGCAGAGCTCTTCCTTTTTGCGAGGATGGTTGGTGATTTGTATGGGTTTGATATCTTCTTCAGTGCCCCAGCAGCGCAACCTCATTCATCCAGCTTCACACGGCTCAGCTGACTGATGGCTCTGTGTGTAAAACTGGTGAAGTTTAGGTAGCTCTAGTGTCTTTCAATTCATATTCATATTCACAATACCTCCCCTATTTAGTGTCAGTGAACGTCTGGCTTTGGAGTCACAAGCTCAGTACCCTCTACTGAACCTTCACACATTTTTATCTGTCTTCTCTTTTAACCCTTGTGTTGTCTTCCCGCGACTGACAATCTTTGATTTTCTGAGTCAAAATTCAAAATAAAAAACCTTTTATTAATGTTTGGTCGTCTTTTCCTACCCTTTTGTCTCTTTCCTCCAATGTTTTTTTTTTCTTCACTTTTTCAACGTTTGTTGACTTTTTCTGAGCCTTTTGAAAAATGTGTGGATTTTACTCCAAATTCCTAAAGTTTTTTTTAATTTTTTTTAATTGTCACTATTTTGACACATTTTTGTTCCTTTTTTTTCGCCATCTATAATTTGGCACTGTATTTGACATTCGTTCACATTTTAGTCCCTGTTATTAAAAAATTTTTAACAATTCTTTTTTCTCCAAATGCTATAAAATTGACAAACACCCAAACTGATTTTTTTTTTTTATTTAACTTGTGAGGAGCGTTGTTGGGAAACATCCACGTTGCTTTTTTGGACAATTTGTTTTAAAGAAACCCAAATTTGTAATATGGAAACTTTGTGGAAAGGGGTTAAATATGACCCGAAGACAACAGGAGGGTAAATCTTTGTTCCTTACCATCAGACTACTGACATTAGGAGCTAGAAACTTGGATAAAAGCAATTTTAATGTTGTAAAAAGTTGATGGGTTGCACTTCTAGTCTATACTGTAGATTCTTGATTACAGACTCTGTCGGGGTGGTTTTATTATTTGGGTGTGCTCTCAGTATAGAGTTAAGTACAGAATTTAATGGTGGAATATTTTCTATCCAAGAGATAAATGTGTGAGGTTTAGAACAACCAATGGGACGCGCCACTGATTTCACACAAGTTCAGGTTGTGGAAAGCTGTATCATGTCTTCTGTGGCTCTGGGAGGAGACAATGCCCAGAAGTCGTGAGGGTTATCTCAGCTTGGTGAGACTTAACTTACTTTAACAGAAGGTAGAGCTGTTCCGATACTAAAGGAAAGAAAGGATACTGCCTAAAATACTGTCTAAAAATGCCAAGGTATTGCCAAGTATGCAAGTCCATTCCCCGATATGATAACAAGAAATGTAGCCCTGAAAAAAATCTATTTTAAAAGCGTTCATTGAAGTTCTTATTCCATTATGACTGTCTGTCAAACTAGATTTAAAGAAAATTCTATGGCATTCATTCTCTGTATGTAGTCATTTATGTTTTCAGGCTAAACAACAATCATAGCAATCATACAGTGTTGTTGAATACAACTGTTTAAATTATACAGTATATATGTATGTATGTATACAGTTTAATATGCAAGTTCAGCTATCAGAATCGGTTTCAGGAAGGAAAAAATGGGTCTCTAACAAAAAGTCTTCATTACAAACCGTAGGTGTAGGATATAAAGAAATGGGCATTTAGGTGGCTCTGATGACGTACACTGTGTATTATAGGAAATGTAAGATCAGTTGTTTTTGGTGCTTGACCCATACTAGGGAGTAAAAGTCAGGCTATCTTTGATCATTATTTATTGTCCCCTTAGATTCCTGTAGCTTTCTACTTTGTATAAGTGCAGTACTAAGTTTCTGGAATACACTTAAAAATGGGACTGAAATCAGATATTTTGAATCAGCAGTTCTTTTCTTTTTACTCCTTGCCACTAAGTTTGGCATCATTTCGGCATTGCATCATAAAGATTGCACCTGTCTCACTCCGACACCTGTGTCATTATGTTAAGAAGCCAGTAGGGGTCAGCAGTCTGCTAAAGTTACTACGCGTTGGTGTTGGGAGGGCAGAGCGAGAGTTTGCCAAACAGCTGACCAACATCTACTCCACCTGCAGGGTATTTGTTGATGTAACTCAGGTTACACCACAGAAACCATCTATTCATTCGCTGCATGCGTAAAGAAAAGCCTTCGGCTGAAAGGAGTAGTCCATAGTCAGTAGATTGGTTCTCATTTTGTTATCCCAGCTGTGCATGCTGGCAGCAGGACTGTCTTACCCTTTGTGCGTTTCCTTTTGCTTTCATTTTGCTTTCAAGTAGCCCTGTTGTTTTGTTGTGCTGCTCTATGGTTTTAGTATTCAGCACGGCTCCTGCCTCTTCTCTGGAGTGAACAGAAACCCCGCGAGAAAAACTCTTGTCTCCCTTGTTTGTTGAGGGATTAATTATTCTGTATTTGTTCCCCATGTCAATCAGTACACTTCATGTTTAATCTTGCCTCAGACGAACATGTTGGCTTGTTTAATGAATTGGTCACAAATGTATTCTGTTTGTTTGGCCCAAATGAGTCTGACGTGATATAAGTACTTAATCATTTAGGTGAAGGAACACATTGCTGCTTAGTTAAGCAGTCAGAGAGCGCTTCCTCCAGTCAACTTTTTATGCTCATCATGGTGGTTGTTTGACAGATGTGCCTGTAATGCCACATGCACATATTTACTGGATCACATTATGTGTAGTACTGTTATAGCTCTAGCAGTTGTTGTTAAAGTGGCACCTAGGTTCTTCTGGGGGAAGTTAGCAATGTGTTTGTGTTAAAACGCCCGCAGTAGTTTATATTCTGCATGAACTCTTGCGGACTGTGTGCAGTATACTGGGCTCTGGCAGGCTTAGGGCTACTGCTGGAAGACATATTCTTTCATTTCCATAATAAAAAAAAAAACCTTGCCAAATTTGAGTCAGGCAAGGTTTTGTTGTGGAAACAGTAGGATCTCAAAGTCAGAGGAGACCAAAGAGGAGGGCGCCTGCATTCAGAGCAGCACTTGCGTGGCAGTTTTTGTCTTATGGTACTGGTATTTCATATTATTATTTGCCAGTTTTGTTTTGGCAATTGAGTGTTGTTTTGGTTCAGTTGTTGTCATTGACATGAATGGGATTCATTCACATTTTTTTGATTTTGGTATTCTCCAAGTGAGGGACATTTTCCTAATTGCTGGTTAAATTTTTTTTTCTTATTTTCTTAATGTACATAATTAATCCTGCAAGGGGAAATTACAATGTTTTGACTCCTATTATTATAATACAAGGCCTGAATTACACACACATGCTCCGTACCTACAGTGGCTTGAGAAAGTTTACACACCCATGCTAAAGTGGATTAAACGAGGCAGGGTGTTATTTCAGTTAGCTTAATAGCTGGTTTGATATCCATTGACAGATGATCTTATGGCGAGTTCCCCATGCCCATCACTATATATGGTGAAGGGTATGTGATGATCGGGTGCTATTTTAATTTCAAAGGCCAAGGGAGAAATTAAGTAAGTGGCCTTTAAAAATATAATCTGCCTGCTTCTATGGGTCTTAAACACAGGGGGTCATACCCGTTGTATTTCAAGGATGAACATTTATTTATTTACAATACATTATTCATTCACAAAGAAAATTGGTGTCCTTAAAAGGTTGGATTTTCCTAAATCTTTTGAATTAAGGCATTAAGATCAATTTCCAAAAGATGTTTTTTTTTTTTATTCCTCTTTTTTATCAACTTTAGCATGGGTGTGTTAACTTTCTCAAGCCACTGTATACATTCACTAATGGAGATTTGTCAGAGTGATACTGTATGTTGTAGACCCCACACTGTATATTACTAATATTACCAGTTTAGGATGTAGACCAAAGCCACCTAGTTGTGCAACCAAGGTGTCTCTAACAAGCACACTGTCCCAATGCACCTGTATTGTGCAATGTCTAACTGTTAAATTTCATTTTTTTGTTAATGTAGAGAGGTAACTGGCAACACTAAAAATAATTGGACGTTCAGTGAGAATAATAAACATGCATACAGAAAACATGTAACACTATAATTTGTGGGTTTACCTGTAGCTGTGTACTTTGGACAGGTAACATACTGTGATCCTGTCTGCCCAGCCGAGCATGCTACTAAATGGAACAGGAGCTCTGAATGGGCCAACTTACTGTGACGCAGACGTTACCTTGTGGTGAAGTGTTTACAAATGACATGTAAAATGGCGTACAGACACTTACTGTAAATGAGTCTGCACAGCCTCTTGAAACACACACACAGACTCACTATGGGTGTGCAGGGTCACTTAAGAAGAATAGAGTAGCATGTAATTGCATTGAATTGAGCTGAATAAATCAATAAATTCAGATTCAGTCCTGGCTTTAATCTGTCGGCGGGGTGTTAGGCTCAGAATCTGATTCTCAGCTTTTCCTGGTTTCTAGCGGAACCGTCTTCCGCTCCAATGAAAACCCCTGATTTCAGGAATAACAGTTAGGGTACCGCTGCCTTGCTCAAGGGCTCATCAACAGTGCCCAAGAGTTGAACTTGCACCTCTCCAGCTACCATTTTTTAGCTACTGCCTCTCCTGCTTTGGATGGAAAAATGAATCCCCATCAGCTTCAGTTGTTACTTCATGTTTGGTGCAAGTTAGTACAATTTAGCATGCCAACATGCTAAGCTACTAAGATGGTGACGTTAGTTGGAAACCTATACATTGTTTTAGATGCAACACTCAACAAACATTTATTGCCAGTTTGGACAGCCCCATGGCATATTGGATGGATCATGTGAGATGAAGAGAGAGATGCAGAGATGCGGTGTGTGCCATTTAGTCGTGGGCTTGCTATCCTCACTTCTATTTTTCTTATCATGCCCTATTTTGCTGACGCTGAATCAGCAGGGACTCTCTCACCGATGCCAATGTTGAATCGGCCCAAAAAGTCCGACGAGTGACTGTTATGTCGGACGCTCACTGTCTGCTTAACCTCAGCCGAGGATCTCCCTGGCATGTCAGAAACTTTACATTACTTAATGACTCCAAAATATAAAGCTGGAATATATGTACTTAACTTGCTTTGACATTAGAGACTCTCTCAACCTAACCCTCATGCACCTGTGGATTTCTATATCAAGTTTATAATCCGTAAAGAAGATTTTGGGCCTCTTGCATGAAAATGATATACTGTAATGTCAATAGCAGATGAGCCTGTAGTTTCTATTCTCCACCTCCACCACTATGTACCACGAGCACCCTAAAAATAAAAAATAAATGGCGTGAGAAAGTTGTGCTATCAGACATAGTAGCTTAATCAGGATGTCAGCACACTGTAAGAATTATGCAGCTCATCTTTGTGCCTATGGGCTAGTAATCTTAAAACTCTGTAACTCAGAAATCTTAGGGAAATGTAGATGGAGCGGACAGTAGAGTCGTCTGGGCAAACATGTCCTCATTGCGGTCATCATTCTTTAAGAAACTATGTTTCGTGACACATTTTTGAGAAAAATAATCAAGGGTCAGAGCTGTGAGTGTTTATAACCAGGGAGGATGAATGTTTTGTGCCATATCACATAATGGAGGGACACAGATGGTCATCAACAAGGCTTAGGTACACCGTGGCACTGAGTGGCTGCACATGCACCAGGAAAACGGTCTTCAACATTGTGACAAGGCAGGAAGCATACACAGATTCATGCCATTTAAACTGAATTCTGACTCCAGATTCAGAGTTTTTTCTCTTCAGTCATCCATTTTTTATGGTGAGCGCTAGCCATATAGTGAATGAATTAAAAGGAGCCCTACTTTGGCTCGGCTACAGCTCTACTGGCCCTCTGCTTTGTTTTACCTCACCACTGAGTCTTACTTAATGTACCCCCCACTACAACACTATCTGACTATCTCTTACTGGGGGTTATGTTGAAAGTTTTTAATTATGTAAAATAATTGCTTAAAGCTGTTGTTGCCATTTGTAACATCCCAAAAATCTTAATTTTGACCTAAAGAGTTTCACCAGTTCTTTGGTCATAGAACTGTTGTGGATCTGCTTTTTTAAATTAATCTCTATTTTTTTGTTTACTGGATCATTCTCTTTTATTATATAAAATATGCCAGAGGGAAGGCAGTCGCCATATGATGGAGCTGCTGGTAAAGTAGACCTTCGAATGTGCAAAGGAACTTTGAATGGAAGTGAACTCACTGAACCTGTCCACATGCTGTTTATGTTGAGTTGCAGCCGAGCAGTTTGTTGTTGAAAGGAGATGGCTCTTTGCCTTAATAAGCATGTGTATCTAATAAAGTAGCCCCTGTCTTAAAAACCCATTTATGCTTCCTTTTAACACAAGAATTTCTTCAGTCCAGATACTGTATCTTCTGTTATTCTCCTGAATACCTGACCTGTCACTGCCCAGGGCCTCTGCTCCATTTGATGTCTCTTTTGAATGGCCTCCAGCTTTCTTCTGTTTCTCTCGGCCCTGTCCCAGCCATGCAGGCCGGTGACTGCATGATCCAGTCAGCAGCCACATACCAGCAAAACAACTTTATTGACTTCAACACTACAATCCCATTGGGCCAGTTGGCCCTGCTCTCCCATACGGTTTATCTACAGCCTAGCATTTGGCCCTCACTCACATTTGACTATTAATGGATAGCTCAAAACCACACACAAGCAGTTTTCAACCCATGTTTGGTGTACGATGATTAACAGCGTCTGAATTTATTGCGTCTGACTGTTGAAAATGGGTTTTTTCGTAAAGTTCCTACACTGTGATGTTTGCGCTTCGCAGACTGATGAATGTGTTTTTGTTTTCACATTCATCTGCTGAAAGAGGATTGTGTCTCTGAGCTCTGCTCATCACTTTACCACCTGCACATACCAGCAGACACAAATCATTTTCCAAAGCATACGTTGGCAATTTTCTCACCAGCTTTTTATCATGCCAATGTGGTTAGTAAGTGTAAGTTATGGTAAACGTCCCTCCATCTTCATCTACATGCTTATCTCCTAGTTCATCAAAGTTTTTGGCTGGCTTGTGGGCTGTTGCTCGAACTACAGTCTGTACTGGAGAGAGAGAGAGCATGATACAATTTGATACATATGTTGGGGCGGTGGGGGGGACTTTAAAGACCTTTACTTCTTTGATTCATCACATTTTTGAATGCCTACTGTTGCAGATTGCAGCCTTTAAGTAAAGTTTTCATAATTACATATAATTGTATATGTAGTGAATGCCTTTGGGTTTTGAACTGTTGTCTAGACAAAAGGCATCACCTTGAATATATTTAGCAGATTATTGTTAGATGGTCCCTTACTTTACATGTATAAGTAACTGAAAGGTTTCAGACACAACCAGCATAGCAGATCTAGGTTATAATCAAGTTCATTATGTTTACAGGGCTTCTACCGTGGTGCTAGGGTCACAGCCAGACAGCCAGCCCTCCGACACAAAAGCTCTCTCTCTCCTCACACGCAGCCAGAGGCCAGCCATCTAATGGCTGTGTACACAGGAACTATAATGTACCATTGCAATTGATGTGAATACAATCTTGCGACAGGAGTGTTATTACCAGACAAACTGCTATATGCAAATTGTGCCGATTCTCAGATATAGATTAAGAGTAAACATGGAGTGTGCTAAGTGGCATGAGACATCACACATCATTTAATTTTTGGCTATAAGACAACCATTCGGAAGTGTAGGTTAATAACTGCGTGTGTGTGTGTGTGTGTGTGTGTGTGTGTGTGAGACAAAGACGAAGGAAGGGCGGAGGATCCAGCCTCTGACAATAATGGCGGCAATCAATCTGAGTTTAACAGCTGTGAAGGAGTGCCCCCCTCCCCTCTCTCATCTAAACAACGGTGCATGCACTTACAAAGGCCATGATGTTAGTGTGCGGGGGAATGAAAGCAGTGGGCTCTATGCGTGCATTCACTCATGCATGTGATAAAGATTGACGCCGCTCTTTAGTCCAGCTCACTGTGTGTTGCTGTATGGTTGACGTGTCTAGGCTACTCCTACCTTCAGACTCTGACGTGACAGAAAACGGTGAAGTCTGGAGGGGGAGGGGATCTGCTCATCATTTTGTCTGCACTCCTACCCATCCACCATTCTATCCATCCCTTCATCACTTACCTGCCTGCATCCGCCCTGCTAGCTGAGCATCGTGACACAATATGCTCCCACTGCCCACTCACCCCCAGGAGAGATGCATAGAGATGGATTCCCTCCCCCAGGGGGACACGATCCGTCACCCGCAGCACTACACTGAAGACCGCGCCGGGCAGCACACAACCCAGACAGGCTTGCCTTTTAAAGGCCCGGGGTCGACAAACTGCAGGATATTCACGACAACGTTCAACCCCGACGTTGGATTAGTTGTAGCTGTAGAATTGTTCAGGCTCGTGTGTTTGTCTGGATGAAGCAAACTCCGAACCATGGCCCGCTTACCCCCTCTATCACGTGTCCATTCAGAGGAGCTCTTTCCACTCCTTGTGAGCAGAGGATGATGTAACGGTTGGACTCATTCTGCCCTTGTTAGAGGAAACAAAAGACCTGCCAGAGAGTGTACACACACACACACACACACACACACGCAACCTTTTTCATTGTTTCTCTCATGGTCACTATTGGAAGACAACAAGAAGGGTTAAAAAATAAAATGAAATCCACTTCGAGTATATTTAATCAATACTATAATTCAATTTTATTCTTGTATTTTTAAGTTATTTTAATTGTCGCACATAATTCTTTCATGATTATGCTGCTGCAGTTTGATATAACGGACAAATGAAATCCAGTAGGCTGTTGAGGAACTGGACTGATCCCAAATGGCATACAAAACATTAAAATGTCATGCCTACTGTATCAAGTAGGTATCATGTTATGTATGCTTCAAAACTTTTTCAGCTAATTTTGACAGCGTTAATGGCTCGTCACAAAGCATCAACTCGCCCCAGTTATAGGGTGCATATGGTCCAACCTAACAGTCAATTTCATTGGAATAGTATAAAAGGCCTGTTGGGGTAAAAAATTGTTTGCAAAATTAAAAGTGCCTGAAAAAAATCAAGTTCAGGGAAAAGAAATCTTGAAGTATTATTACCTCCACTAGGAGGTTATGTTTGTCGGTTAGTTTGTCTGTTGGCAGGATTACAGAAAAACACCTGGTCTGATTTGCATTCAGATTTGGTGGAAGGTCGTGGCATGTGCCACGGAAGAGCCCATTACATTTTGGAGCGAGTCCAAATCACAGGACGGAAACAAAAAACATTTTTAAATTCATTTTCAATTTTGTTAACATTGCAAGATGGGGTACTTGTGCTGCATTCATGTCAGAATAATTGGAGAAAGTACTTCACCAGTGGGAAAGTTCACACTGCATTAACATTGTGAGATGGTCTGCGCTCTCTGAGTGCTCTTCAAGTTTATTTAAGACTTTAACGGTCAAGAGCTCTGCTAATCCGCCTAATCAGGATAGTTTGTGAGGGATTGGATCAGATTTGATTGACTGTTGCATTCAGCCAGTCAACAAGAAACAAACTCAGTCCCATATGGATCTCTCTTGTTATGGCATTTGCAGGTCCACTAGACTGATTTATTTCCCCTTCCACCTTCACACTTAACAACCCGTCCTCTCCCTCTGGTACCTGCCTCGAGGGGCCTCCAGCAGGGAAATACCTGGGACATGGGAACATTTAACTGTTAGGCTGGCTGCTGGAGTTACTGCTTTACTCCAGGAGCTTGGAACGCCTTACCCCTTTCTGGCCTCCTTGAAATGACGTCAGACAATTATGGTGGCCAGGTAGGCTCAGTGGTAGAGCAAGCACACATGTACTGAGAGGTTTATACCTCAACGCAAAGGTCCAGGGTTCAAATCTGACCTGTGACGGTTTTGTGCGTGTCTTCCCCCTTTCTCAACTAGCTGTCCTGTCAAAGATTAAAAGGGGAGAAGCCCAAAAAATTATCTTAAAAAAAGAAAAAATGGCATTATCCTCTTGACATTGAGATTTTTCCATGTTTTTGTTGTACCGCGTTCATGTCATTCTGTAAAACTGAAATTTTGAGACACCTTTAACAGAGTCCAATTAGCTTCATACATCACTATATAGTAACGTTTTCCTATATTATTTAACACAGTTGTTCCCACACGGTTCTGTGTCAAGGGCCCCTAAACTGACACAAGAGCGCAGTCCCTGATTTAACAAGAGATTGTCCCAGGGTCCCCCCCCTTCTGGTTTTTGCTTTTAGATGTTTTATGACAGGTGTGTATGAAACCCAAGGCCAAAACAATCATGCATTCTGTCATTTTGTTAATTATGGATGAAATTAATGAGAAGGAAGGATCCAAGTCATGATCTCATCCCGTTACAGCAATCTCCCTTTGTGTTTAAATCCCATTGCACTCCTCGGCCCCTTACTAGATTCATCCTTATAGCTTTAGCAGAGATTTAAGATATAGCTCCTTCACACACCTCCCTTAGCTCTGAAGTACTAACAAAAAAATCAAAGCGTAAAAAAATAGTGTCATGGGAGAGCAGCCATTATTTTCAATCACAGCAGCGTTCTATTTTCTTCAAACTTAATGAGGTGATGATGAGAAGATTAATGAGAGGCTTGAACCCATGTGGAGCCCCTCTTTATAATTATCTTTCACCAAGTCCAAAGTCCTCACGTTCTCTTGTCTAACAATTGTTTGACCGTCAAAGGTTAAATCCAAAAGACAAATTTGCATCACAACTCAGGGAGCACAGTTCTGCTCCCAGGGCCTGCGGCGGTTTTGTATCCTGATCATTGTAGCAGTCTTCTTTTGAGACCTCGAAACTGTTTACTGCTTAGCAGTTAGCATATGGTTTGGGTCTGTAGAGCTGAGATGGCCTGACCCGAGCTCTTACTCCATTACAGTTGCAACAAAGAAACGGGAGACTCATAGGAAATGTATTGAAAGCACAGAGGAACGTTGTTACATGGTATCTTGGGTTCAAGATAATGTTGGTATTTTCTTTTAAAAGATAAATAGTCTCTGCTCATAAATGTCTCAAAATGTAGGAATGCTTGAAAAATGGATTTAGTCCCTGCAGGAACAGTACTAGGGTTACTTAACTGGCTAATGAAGGGATGTAATTGGCTGTCTGTTGGACCAACGGTCCACCAGAGTGAAAGAGAATTAAATTGTTTTCCACTATATTTTTTGCAGAGATTCATGGTTGCCAGACATCGTATCGGACTGGCTATGGTGTTCCCCTGACATCTTCTCTCCGCCACCATGACGTGTAATGCCTCAGTAACTATTGGATGGATTGCCATCAGATTTGGTTCAGGCATTAGTGTTGCCCTCAGGATAAATTGTATTCACTTCAGTGATCCTCGCACTTCTCGTCATCCATCATCTGGTCAAAGTTTGAATTTGTCCATCACTTTGGTTTATGAACCAATGACTGCAAAACATATGACATTCAGCTTCATTTAATAAATGGTGATGCTGGAGCGAGAGCAGAGTGCGGGATTGTCCTTTTTTTGAAGTTTGGGATATTTTCCAGTAGAATTGTTGGATGTGTGAATTGTTTCTTTGGAAACTTCAAACATGTTCGCATGCTGATGTTCATATTCACTGAAAGCACTGCTGTGCCTTAGTATAGCAGGACATGATAGTAGACTCGTAGTCTTTTCTGTCTAAGTTTTAGACTCCCTGCATATAAAGTGACATACTCCTGGGTTGCTATAACTGCCATGTCTACAAATAATTCAGTACAGTAAAAGTGATTCATCCTTCCTGGTGCATCTTCGTATAAAATAATGATGTAATTTGATGAGAGTTTTGCATTACACATTTGAGGCTGAAACTTGGGCTGTGGCAACATTTCCTGGAAAACATCTGACCTCAACACGTGATTGGTGATAAATCAGTCCGACCTTTCAGTGGCACAGCAGAGCGGACAGCTAAATGAACTGGGTCATCTTTGGATTATCACTTGATATTCATAACGCTGACTTGTAGTAGGGAATGATTTTATGCCCAGTCCACAGCCAGTCCAACCACACATCCCGGCTAACCCATCTTGGACACGGCTTTTTCAGGAATGGGGGACTACAATTACAGCTCAGCGCTCACTGTTAACAAATTAACATATTGCTTCACTTCCGCTGTAAATGTTTTGGAAGCAGGTGTGGTTAGAGGACCAGGTTGGAGGTTTGGATCACTCGTGTTAGGGATCATGGTTGCAATTAAAAGTGAGTAGGGAGTAGGCTCAGTCAGTAGGGTGCTGGTTCAAGTCCCCATACGGACCCAAGTATGTTGGTGGACTTGTAGCTGGAGAGGTGCCAGTTCACTGCAAAGATGCTCTTGAGCAAGGCACCGAACCCCCAACTGCTCGGGGTGCCTTTCTATGGTCAGCTCTGCTCTCTCTCCATTAGTGCATGTATAGGTACTAAACACACACACACACACACACACACACACACACACACACACACACACAGAAAGCACATGTTACTGTATCCTTGTGGCCTCTCTTGGCTGTCCTCGTCAGTGAGGCTCTGTCTGTTGGCTGGGATTTCCGTCCTCCATTCCAGCAATAGGTCTTTTTAATCCATCTCATGTGTGGATGGCATATATGAAGTCATCACAGCTGATGCAACCTTCACTTTTCTTTTCCCATTTTATTGTTTTTGAGATATTTGGCTGCAACCTGAGAGCAGGTCGTTTAGCAGACGGGAGGTTAAGGTTGTATTTTTGGTGACTCTATTTCTACTTCGCAAGTGTGGTAGACTGCGCGCTACCTCGCTCGGTTGTTATTCTGGGGAGGATTTTTAAATGCAGAGTTTGGTCGCCTAGAGTTAAAGTAGCTTCCCATTTTCTTTGCTGCATTTGCTAAGCATCAGTCATTGACATTGACTTAGGGGTGTAATGCGTAGATTTCCTTTAACCTAGCTATTAATTGTCTACTTGCTAGAACTGCAGATTTCCTTACTTCCTCAATTGACCAATTTCAATGAAATGCCACCGCAAAGGTACGGCAGAGAAAAGGCTGCACATGTGGAAGGAAAGAAAACTGCTCTCCCGCGAGTTAACCCCCCTCTTCTTTTTGTTACCTCCTGCCCTCTCCTCTGCTGCTTTTTGCTCGCTCCCTCCATCCTGGCTCTTTGTCCTGGGAACGTACCAACCAGAGAGGGGGGGGGGGGGGGGGGGGGGGGACCTAGCATGTCAGACAGGAGAGAGGAGGGGAAAAAGGAGAGAATAGCATGTGGCGGAGGGACAGAGAAAGCAGACCGTGAGGTCGGCAGAAGAACGAGGCTGAAGGAAAATAGCTTTCTTTCCCTTTTTTTTGTGGGGCAGAGGGGGGGGTGTCTGGTCCTTCTCTGCCATTATATCCTGCTACTGATCCAAAACTGGGTGAAAAAGTTCTGTTGGGTGCCAGCTATCAGAGAAAAGAAGCCAAGAGAAAGAAGATGAGAAAATCAGGATGGGAGCAAAATGGAGGAGGGGAAAGCGATTCTTTAGAGGAATCCACCACATAATCACCACCTCTTATCCACCACCACCACCACCGTCCCTGCTAATATTGTTGCCTCCTGCCCCCCCTGTCTTTTAATTCCACACTGGGAGAGCTTACACTGTATGTGAAAGAAAGTGGAGAGCTGACATTTACGTCCTGCTGAGGGGAAGTTAGCTCTGGACCGGCGAAACAGGACTCTGCAGGAGGGGATGTACATTCTCCCACACACTTGCACAGAGAACTAGAGACTGGGGACAGGTGCTGGAGTGTAAAGGAGGGGCGAACTCTGAGCGTGAAGCTGCACGCCGGGCACGAAGGGAAGGAAAGCGTAGAAACTAAGGAGAGAAAACCAGACTTAAAGTGCTGTGAGTACAAAGGTTGTCTGTCTTTGACTGCTGTTTGGTTTGTTTCTTTTATTTCCCCTGCTGCTGCTCCGTGGCAATCGGAGCAGTGGTTCCCCCTTGTCCTTGAGTGCCTGCAGGACTCATCAGAATAGCTTGTGTCCCAAATACGGCGGTTGGATTAAGCCGTTTCACCTCTGCTGAAACCTTTTGTTAGGACAGTGCAGTTGTCCTTTTGTCTCTCTGTGGAAAATGTCCACCATGGATGGGGTTCGTCTTGCACTTGGGACTGTAATGAGCCTGGTCTTAAGAGGGAAACAAAAGGAAGCACAGACCATCCAGAGATGTGTATTTTTTTCCAGTCTGACCATACACAACCTGAGGACAGGGAGAAAGTTATAGTTTTAGAATTCCAGTGATTTCTCTAGTTGTCACAGTGATCTGTGTTGGGGTAGTTGTATTGACTTTCTATTGTAACCACAATTTAAAGTTTGAACCGGTACTCCCAGAACAGCTAATTCTTTAGTATTTAGTAATATATTTTGTGACAGACAACCTGTTCCTTCTGTTATGTATTGGTGTGTGTGTATAGTTATACAATTCCAATGTGGCCAGGACTGGCGAGATTGCAGCCCTTCTTTCCTGCTGGGACCACGGGGACAATGTGTGCTAGGGCAGGTTGGATAGAAAACAAATTCTAATGTGGTGTGTTTCATGCCCTGTAGAAAACAAGCCCAGAACGCTTGACAACCTGTCTAGCAGGCCACTCAGTTTGGGGCCACAGGATCGGGCTCTGGATCTCATCATAAGTTGTCATTTGGATAAACGTCTCGCTAAAAGCAGAAGCACTTTCTGTCTAGTGTCTTATAGTCCCCTTAAAATAATGTCTCCGCAAGTACTTCAAAATGGTTTTAGAGCTGATTTCAGTGTAGCTAACTAGCTTGCTTATGCAGTAAATGGCATCTTTAATTAATTATTAAGGCTTTTTCAACAAATGTACAGTAGTAAGTTTGGACAAGACTTTGAGTCTAAATACATCTAATTACATTTTATACATACAATATGGCAAGTGTTTACATCCGAAATTCCTCAAAAGAGTGGAGGTGTACATGTGTGTACATGTGTGTACATGGTCATACGTATACTATGAGTTCTATCAGGTGTAGACGGCTGAGGTAAAGCTCTGCCGAGAACTTTGTTAATGTGTAGGGAAAGTAACGTCATGTCCCCCTCTGGAGGCTGTGTTGAAGGTTTATTGGGGAGTTGTGTATCTGGAAGTGACAATGCAGTAGCTAAACGAGTGTTTGTCTGTTTAGATGTGTGTTGCTCGCTGGGAGGTGTGTCAGGTCTCAGTCTCTACAGATCAAATATCAGTCTGTGGAGACCGAAATCTCAAATACTGCTCCCAATTCAAAGGCTCTGACTTTTAATTCTTACCCCAGTTTTTCTCAACTTTTGGCTATCTACATACATTAGCATAACTGTTTCATCAGCTTAATTTTGCTGTACATTTAGTTTTCTTTCATATTTCGCTTAATTAGCATTAAAGCTCCCATGGCATTTAAATACCGTATTAGGGGCCCACTAAGGTCTATTTAAAATAGACGTCAGATATAGTATTAAGGGACCACTAAGGTCTATGTAAAAGAGACTTCAGGTACAGCATTAAGGACCACTAAGGTCTATATAAAAGAGACTTCAGATACCGTATTAGGGGACCACTAAGGTCTAAATGAATGCACCCAAAGAGCACCATGTCATGGGACGTTGACAGATTTGCCGCTCCTGGTAGCTGAGAGAGGCCGGCTTCCGTTGAAAATGAATGACTTCCGGTAACTTTAGAAGCTTGTGTTGGTGCTGGTGTGTACGTACAGTTGCACGTAAAGAATCATCCCATTCAGGCACACACCACCCATCCAACACGATAGAATCTGGTGTAGATACAAATCAGTTTATCAACAAACAATATTACAATGCTAAAACTTCACGGCAGCCCATGTGCGTGGACGTGGGGCTGAATACATTCAGAAGCTGAAGCGGTATAAGCAGTCATTGCTAAAACATTTCCGATAAGGACCATGTCAAACACTTTTGTTGTGCTTTTTACAGGACAGCTGTAAGGTTTGCTACATTATGTAATAAAACAGTTGTAGTTTGATGCAACATTAGTGATCCCAGTCCTTCACAACTATTACTCTTGTCTCCTCAGTCACAGTTGATCATCGAGCAGCTGTCCTTTTCCTCTGAAATACAGGCTCAAACCCTTAAATCATTCCAGTAAATACTTAAATATCTGCCTTCATGGGGTCACTTCTAAAGTTTGTTTTTATTGCTTTTACCCTCTTCTCTGTCAAGAGAGTGCAAAACATGTCTGTGTAGCTCAGTGCTGGTACTGAACAACACAGAGGTAATTAGGTCATTTGCTGTCATTCTAGTTTGTGTCTCTGAAAAGAGCCACAGCCACAGAAAAGGGCACTGTTGTTCTATGAAAGCTCTATTTAGCGCTGCTCTTCCATTAACAACGGTCTTTAAATCAAGCTCTCTTTAATGGGTACAAAAACACTTCCATGTGTTTTTGTACGCTCACTGGCACCATGGCATTGCTTTGACAATATCTGTTTAGTAGACCTTGGAGCGCATAAACACCTCCAGTCTGTTTGTAGGCTGGCTGTTGAAAGGAACAAGTTCCTTTTGTCTGAACAAACTAGGTCTGTGCAGTATATCCATATAATGTTGATATGTGAGACTAGATATTGTCTTAAATGTTGGATATCGTTGTCTTTTCCTTGTTTGAAAGGCTGCATTACAGTAGTGAGTGACGTCATTTCTATTTGCCTTTATTCACTCTCATTGTGTGAATATTTTATGACGGCACCAATAGTCAACACTTCATTATCGCTGTAATGTCGACATTTAGGTATTTTGTCAAAAAATATGGTGATATTTTACTTTCTCCATATTGCCCGGTTCTTGAACAAACAGATGCAGATTTAACATTAAAAAATTAAAGCAATAGAAAAACTATAACGTGAGAGCTGACTGAGATGTACTTAAGGAGCCCTGAAACCGAGAGCAGCACGGTCTCAGATAGACACTGAGAATGCCAATCCGGGTTGCCAGGGACCGCCAGGCCCAGTTTCTGTGGCATTGAACAATATTACCATTGTTTTCTGATGCAGACTCCCCACAACCTGGACCTACTTGCTGATAGGCACAGACCTCACCCCACCTGGCTAGGTTATGTGCTACATAATGTCTTCTGGTGTTATGAGCTCAATAGACAGAACTCTGCCAAAAGGACGTTTCCACTCATTATGTATGCATAGTGTTTTGTTATGCATATCGTTATGAGAGAGGCATGAAACTTAACGATCCCTAACCTCCCATTACAGAAGCTTTCCAGGTCCTGTACAGCTTTGCTTCTGTTTGCATTGCTTTTTCCACTGTTTTTTACAGACCAGAACATTTTGGATATATGTCATTGAAATATCCATAGCACTTCACTTATCAGGATTCCAACCCGGACCATGCTGGACCTACATGGGAGGCCGCCCGTGTATTTATCTTTTAAGCTTATTAAATTGAGTACCACCTGGGGCCCAATAATATAAGGATATGAGGAATATTTTGCATAATTGATTGTGTGCAGTCTACTATTTAAAATGTGAAAGAATGTGATTAACTGATGATAGTTGTTGTTAGTGGCATAAGAGAACATAAGGGACTGCTTTGTGGGAAAGGTCCTAATAGGAAAATGTACTGATTAAATGGCAGGTGGACTGGGGATTTGATTTTACTAGGATCCCCTGATGTAGACCATCCAGTACTCTTCCTCAAGTTCATACCCCAGGGGTGTATATCTCGAAGGTTCATGCAGTGTTTTCTCTAGCTTTGTGGAAGACCTAGGTGCATGTATTTGGGTGGGGGGTGTAGGCACCATTCGTCAAGAAAATGTGCCCCATACAGTTTGTGTCTCTATGTAGTAGTGTTGTGTTTCTTTTTGTCCTTTTTGTTTCCTTTGGGTTGTTTTGGGTCTCTATTGTCATTTGGCATCTCTTTGTATTGGGTTTGTGTGTCTTTTGTGGTAGTTTTCCAGCTTTTTTTCACATCATTTATTATTATTATCATATCTGTGTCTAAAATGTTCTAAAAGCTAGAGCAGATCAAAAAAATAACACTTAAAAAGCTTCGAGATAAAATTTAAAGAATGCTGTGTGGACTAGCCAGACCCTCGAGACTAAGTTTTATTTAACTGTAATATGTGTTGTTGGTTTTGTACTTATTATATATATATATATATATATATATATATATATATATATATATATATATATATATGATAATACAAATGAATCTGCTGAGGTCTGCTTCTTAGAAAACACAAAATAAAGAGGTGGTAAAGATGAAGCCGTCTTCCTGAACACCGCTGACCATATAATTGTGTAAAGTGTGCTCTACTAAGCAGATGCTAGCTGTGCTAGCGCCCCCTGTGTCAGGCTTCTTTCCTGTTGTTCATATCATAAATATGTGGGCAGTCACCCATGAGGTTAGAAAAGAAATTTTGGATGTAATTTCTGATTTAACCTTCTTTTTTCTTTTCTTAAAATGTCTTTCAGTTGTCCCTGGGGGACGAACAGTGTGAAGTGACACGGAACGGCTATGAGTCCAAGGAGCTGGTGTACTTAGTTAATATTTACTGCCAGGTAAGACTCCACTGCGCTTGATGGCGCAGTAATACAGAAGTACAGATACTGTACATACCTAACCTCCCACAGCATGCATACACTGAAATATAATTATAGTACACAATCTCCCACACTGAGTGCACTTCACACACACACATACACACATACACACACACACACACACACACATTTGTCAAAATGTATTCATGCCTTCCACTAAAAACTTGTCAGAAGTGATTTCCAACCCACAAATGATGGTTCAGTGCAACCCGTTCAGATTTCCAGCGCAGTCCTCCCTGTGTGCTGGCTCAAATTCAGACATTTCTGAAGTACCTAACTTGTTCTTTTAGAAAGCAAAGTCATGTGGGAATTTAGAACTGTATTGGAAAGAGTTGTGGATGAATGCCAGGATGGTTGAGAGATTCTGAACAATGTCGGATAGAAAGGGCCTTAGTGTGTCAATTCTTTAAACCTTAAGCTTTTACAACGTATCATACAAATGTTTCTGCATATTACTGTGGCTGAATTTTTTTTGAGGGGATTTAACTGCATTGGTTGCATTGTTTAGACGTGTCTGCATCACTATAAAAAAAAAAAATCATTCATTGACAGTTAGTGGTGGCGGCATCCACCATGTACCATTCTCTGCTGTGTCCATGCTGAGCTTCTTCTTATAGCTAGCTTAGCATTCCTTACTTGGTGACATTGCCAGTATTGATAGTGTAGGAAAAGGTTGGCTTTGAAGTTGGTCTAAATAAAAAATAATTAAAGGGATATTTCACTATTTGAAATATTAATGTATCTTTAAATTGGGTCTCCTATGTAGTCACTAATGTGATTTTTCTTTTTTTAAATTGGGTAGCTTCTAGGCCGAGAAAAATGTGTTTTTGGCTTATGTGGTTTGAAATACACCAAGTCCCAGAACGCACTTGTTTGCTGCTCAAAGAGTCCACTCCCAGGCCACGCCTACTGTTTACAGACATAGACAGTGAGGCATTCAACTCCATTGTGTTGTTGTCATTTCAACCATGAACACAAAACGTTTCCCTGTGACCCAAGTGGTGTTACACATTTAAAATATATAAAAACATTATATAAAAATGCCATATGAAACAGGCTACATTTAGTGCACACACATTATAGGCTCTGTAAAGTTCAGCTAACGCAATGGTTGCATTAGCGCTTGGAGTGATGAACAGTCTCTGAACTGGTTTAGGGAGTTTGTTGAAGTTAGATGTGGATCCAGTTTGTTGTATGATCGGACACTTGCGGGTCAGATCGGACATCTGTAGTTTTTTTCCAGACACACAATACAGAGATCTCCGGTGTCAGGGGGACATGAGGGAGGGAACACACACAGGGCACAGTCATTCGAAAATACTATCGGGTTTATACTGACACAAAGCTTAATGCTAATTGCTGAAGTATCCCTTTAAGGAGGATGGTATACTAAACAGCTAAATTATTTATGAGTACATCATCCGGTTTTGCAAAAAAGTATTATTTTCCTGGAATTGAGCATAGCCTTAAGGTAGTACACACATGCACACCAGCTGTTCAGAAGCTTTTCCTAAGCCGCCTCCAGTAACATTTCTGATTCTGGTTTCACGCATTTCCCTCTACAGATCATATTCCGTTTGCACAACCTTGGCAATGCCCCACAAGTATGTGGCTGTGTACTTGGAAATGCTGTCGGAAAACTGCTAAATCTACACTAGTTCTATTTGAAAAGGGGGAAAACTGGCAAATACTTGGCTTCAGATCTTTAAACAGAGAAAGTAGCACAGCACAGTGAGATTGGTCCACAGACCCAGAATGGGAGGGTGGTAAGGGGGGGGGGGGGGATAGAAGCAGCGTCTTAAAGTGGGGCAGGACAGCATAAAGAGTTCCCCAAGCCCCCCCAGCGTGTCTCTACCAGCCAGCACTTTTAAAACAGCAGTAGAATGAGTGGGCTGAGTGGTGCACTGCAGTCCCAGTCACATAAACCCTGGCCTCAGTACAGATGGATTTTCCTGGCCAAATTAAAGCAAAAGACTTTTTCCACCACTAGTCTCTCTCAGTAGGTTTTGAGGTTTGCAGCCCCGTCATCCTAGATGAAAAAGAAACTACAAATCCATGGAAGAACTCTTAGATTTAAAAAGAAAAAGTTACATTTAATGTGGTGATTGAGGGCAAAATTCTCTAGGTTTGCCTCTGCACTGATTTAGTCACTGGATTTTACTAGGAAGGGCTGAGTAAGCTGTTCGTGTGTTTGTCAAGACATTTGCAATATCAAAGTATACAAGTCCATAGGTGACTTGATTGATATTTTGCAGCAGCACAAAAAGAAGAATGTCTGTCTGTGGGGACAAAAACAGAAGTGTCACAGCAGTGTTGGGTGATAAAGGTTTCAGTTTGCTTTTCTTTAAGCCTCTGGGCTGCTGGCTCTTCTTGTTATGTTATCCACAAAGTCAGTTGTAGTTATCAACTACTGGCAACTAGGTTTGGGTACCAAAACCTAGAGCCAAGATGGACAATTGGTGACTCCTGGACTTCGGTCCAGGAGTCTGCAGATTTCTGTGCCATAATCGACACTTTGATGCACTCCGCTGCTCTCTGGTGCACTGAAACGGACAAAAGAGATCACTGCATGTGATGCTAAGTAATATTACACTTGGCAGCAGGTAATGTTAGCCTACCATCAGCTAGTAGCTGGCTTAAACACTTAAAATGCAGCGGGACGTCCAACAGTCTGCAACTAAAGACACAGAGAAGACCAGCTGCACCATGATCACTAGCCACTGCCATTGTGGCAGAAAAAAATAACACATAGATGGTGCGTTCAATTGCACCCTGTAAGCTCATGGTACATTCAGTGTTGTAAATAGGATTGGGCATTGAGAACCAGTTCCAACTTGGAATTGTTTCCAAAATTCGTTTTTAATTTTATGTTTTTAAAGTCCTGTAAAACTGTCTGCCATCTAGTTTTTTTTTTTTTTTTAAGTATCGTTTTAAAAGTATCGTTTTAGTTCCGCTATTCAAAAAAAAAAAAAAAAAGACCCAACCCTACTGGCAACAAATTGATTGATGTCTATTTTTCACCACACAAGACCACCCATGTAGCCTGCTTTGGTTTGGTACACCAGATAATGATATGACAGCAGGTAAATCACAATGGTTATCTCACAGCGCTTTTCATAACAGAGCAGGTCTAGACCGTACTCTGTGATGTTATTTACAGAAACCCAACAATTCCCACCAAGAGCAAGCACTAGGTGACAGAGGCAAGGCCAAACTTCCTTAATTTCTCCTTAAATTCTTTAATGAATGTGAACATTTCTTACATGTAGCTCTTTAGTCAATGAGTATGTTACTTTCTGTTGTTCTAAAGGGTCGAAGTTGGATTGTAAAACGCGGCTATGAAGATTTCCGTGTCCTGGACAAGCACCTGCACCTCTGCATCTATGACCGACGCTTCTCACAGCTGCCTGAGCTGCCTCGATTGGACAGTCTGACTGACCAGTCAGAGGTAAGTACTGACAGTACACATCTACCCACTTTTTCTTACAAGCAAAATAATCCAATATGGAGCTTTATCAGATCTGGATCCCATTTTCCTCACAGTTTTAACGTGAAATAAATCCTGTCCCCAGGTAAGACCTTAATACACACATATAGTATGCAGTATTAAATCTCTCTCTAATCTCTCTCTGCTCTCACTAAACCAAACGGTACTTGGCCAGACCCTGAATTAAATGAATGGTAGCATTTGCTGCAGGATAACAAGGTTTCAGCTCTCTAGATGAAACCCTTTACTGCACTTAGATATCCACATGGCCTTTGTCTTTGGAATGCACCATTTGATAGTTTGCCAGTTGTTCCTTCTTCAGCCCGTCTGTGAAACGTAGTCTGAGCCAGACGAAACCTTCATGGTCAGATTGAGACTGTAAAAGGAATGCAGAGGTTAGGTATCAAACTAAACGGGTAAAACCAGTTTTGTGTGTGTGTGTGTGTGTGTGTGTGTGTGTGTGTGTGTGTGTGTGTGTGTGTGTGTGTGTGTGTGTGTGTGTGTGTGTGTGTGTGTGTGTGTGTGTGTGTGTGTGTGTGTGTGTGTGTGTGTGTGTGTGTGTGTGTGTGTGTGTGTAACTATATTCATGGGGTCCAAAAATTGTGAATCCAGTATACTTGTGAGATCAGCTGGGGGCCAAAATGCTGCACCCTACAAGTTTATAGGGCCGTTTGAGAGTTAAGACTTGGTTTTAGAATTAGGTTAGGGTAAGTGTTAGGGTTAGGCATTTAGTTGTGATGGGTAAGGTAAGGGGCTAGGGAATTCATTGTGTCAATGACTGGTCCGCACATAGATAGTGCCACAAGTTTGTGTGTGTGAGTGTGTGAGAGTGGCCTGCAGTACTCCATCACGCTTTCACCAGTAGCTGTGTTTTACAGGATTTATTGTTTCCTGAATGTTATTTGCAAGCAGTTTGAATAATGCAGGCTGAGGCTGGCCTAAAGTTCCCAATAGGGAACAGTGATGTGTGTGCAGGTTCACAATAAAAGAAGGGAGAGTCCAGCTACTAAAGCCTAAACTTGCAATCGACCCATGCTTCTCAGTTAACTTGCAGTAAGTGTCATCTTTAACTCAAATGCGTGTATGTGTGGCTGTGTAGAACCACCTACCAATCGGAAGGCTGGTGGTACGATCCCTGGCAGTCCCATGTCGAAGTGTCCTTGGGCAAGTCACTGAACCCCGGACTGCATCATTGGTGTGTGAATGTTTATCTGATGAGAATATCTATCTAACGTTGGGATTGGTTTTTCATTCCTGGAATGCGGCACCAAGAGTAAATTGGTCTGTCAGTCAGTTTAAGGATTTGATAAGTGACCTGTATCTATCTTCTTGTGTCTGTTTTACCTGATTATTTAAACTTTATCTGTTGTAATTTAAATGTTATTTTAATTATTATTATTATAATGTAATTCGCTAAGATGCATGCTGCGAACTCCGCCCCATTAAAGATGAAGGTCTCCCACCAGTGTATGAATGTGTGCGAATGGTGCCTGTAATATGTTTCGTACATACAGTACATGCAGTCCATTTGCATTTACATAACACAAGGACCTGATGACTTGTAATGGTCATTATCACCACCCATTATAAGATTTAAGTATTCAATGTGTTTGTATTCGTGGATCATTGCAGTAGTGAGTGGTACTATCTGAAGTAAATGTGCTGTTTCTAACTGGCTGGTGTGTTTTTATACCATTTTAGACAGTTTCCCAGATGTTGTTGGCTTACCTCTCCCGGCTCTCGGCCATCGCTGACAACAAGATCAACTGTGGGCCTGCCCTCACATGGATGGAGGTGAGACTGCACTGGCCTGTGTCTGTAAGGAGCACACCGAGTCCAAAGAACAAAATGTTTTCAGGGGATCGGTGAGCCTTTTTACCAAAGGGTTTAGGCTTCGCTTTAGATTAGGTAATGTTTATCAGTTCTGCCTTTAATGGTCTGACCTACGCAAGGAATAGTCCTTCAGGGATACTGCTGCACATTGTGAATAAGGAAAAGTATTGTAGTATTGTTTACCAGTTACAAAGCTGCACGGTAACGTCCTTTTACCATGGACTTTAGCCTCAAAGACTTTAGCAATGCAACAAACAGAAATATCTAAAAGAAATCACAATGACGTGCTCCAAACGAAGACTGTCAAAAGAATGGACAAAGCATCAGTGATGTCATCCATTGGTTTGTGGGCTGCCATTTTGAAGACTTGAGTGGAGGGGCTGGGGAGGTTGACCCAGCCAAGCCTGTGTTGTTTATGGTTTCAATAGCTATATTCAATAACTAAACACTAGAAAGGGAAAGTTGCCGTTTTTCAACCCTTTTGAAGCGAGTCATCCAGCGGAGATTCACTGGTGGGTGAACACTCACCTCCGGGTCCTAGCGCCATTCATCTGCATGTACGGCCGTACATCGAGCTGGTTGAAAATCGGCGGACTTTCCCTTATTATACCAGCTAATGCTAGCTAGCTTGGTTGGCTAGGTGCCACCCAATGCTGATCAAAGACATTGTTAGGCGAGCAAAATGGTCTGAATTAACTTTGATGAAGTGAAAACACAGGATCCGAATTTAAGATGAAAACATGGACACCAAAAAACAAGTTCAGGATCTTTTTTTATTGTACAGAGGGCTATGGTCAGCACCACTAAGCGTAGCCACGCCCAAAACAACCCCCTACTTTGTCTATTTTAAAATAAATGGGACAATTATTTACAAAATGAACATTATGCTGTATTGAAAATACTTGAAACTAGTGAATGAGACCATAAACTCATCAGGAAAATGTTTACTGAGGTAATAAATCTGGTGAGAAGTCAAAGTATCCCTGAGCGAGACAATGAACCCCAAGCTGTCCACTGCTCCTCATACTTAGAATGGGTTAAATGCAGTACTAGATTTTCACTACATTGTATGTGACCATTAAGAAATAAAGTTTCTTTGTTTTGTTTTTTTGTATGTAAAGTACTACAATTTTGCTGTAGGATTACTACAAACTTGCGCAAGGCAGCATTTTCTAACCATCCAAGCTATTAAGTCATGATTCTCAACAACAACAATACTTACTAACAATACCAGTACACTGGTAGAAAAGGAGTGGCTGCTTTTTATGGCAGGACTATTTTATTGTCAATGTTCTCTATCTTTTTCCATAGTCATTGGTTAGCCAATGGCTGCCACTGGAAAAAAGTGTTAAGTTGTGTGTGTGTGTGTGTGTGTGTGTGTGTGTGTGTTAGGTTGACAATAAGGGAAATCATCTGCTGGTTCATGAAGAGTCTTCCATCAATGTGCCAGCTATCGCTGCCGCCCACGTCATCAAGCGCTACATCGCCCAGGCCTCAGACGAGCTGTCCTTCGAGGTGACGGAGAGATAGACACACACACACACACACACACACACACACACACACACTCACTCTGTCTCTTTCTCTAGATGTACTGAGATTCTATCTGAATTCCTGGCAGATATTTCCTCATCTGTTGTTGACAGACAGAGATAAAGAAAAAAAACTGCCGCACCAATAAATCTGTCTTTCAAACACGAATGTTAAAGCTGTCAAAACTGTTCACATCTTCATTTTTAAAACGGATATATTTTACATATCTTTTAAAATATTCTCTTATTTCTTTATTTATGCTTCTTGACGGCTTGCAGTACTTCTTTTATCTTTTTATTTTCTCTGCTCTGTTTATTGTTCTGCACCAAAAACCAAGGTGATTCCTTGTAAAACCTTAGATGCAGTCAACCTGTTTTTTTACAACTGATGACACTGTGATCAAACTCCGTTGCTGAGTAGATACATTTTTCGACATCAACTCTGGACAGATCACTTTTAACAGAAGTATGCTCTTCCTATTGAAAGTGTAACAAGGCCTTTAATTGTGGTCATATATCGATGAGACGTAAAGGGACAATCAGACTCTTTCTGCCATTCGTCCCTCTGCAGGTTGGCGACATCGTGTCAGTGATCGACATGCCCCCTAAAGAAGACACCACATGGTGGAGGGGCAAGCATGGCTTTCAGGTACGCCGCTCACAAAACCCTTTGCAGACTGTGAGCAAAAACACACACATTTTCTCCTTCTCTGTCTTTTCCTCAGCTGTAAACGTTTGAGTAGATTTGTACTTGAGGTATTTCAAGGACAAGATGAGCGTTGCTTTGTAAAGCAGATTCCATATCTCGGAGTTTGTTAGAAGACAAAGTAAGATACAAATCCTCCCTTTCTTGCTAGGCTTTTGAGCAGATTACATGGTGTGTGCTGCCCACTGTAACACGGAACTGATTCCTATTCCTACACAGTCTTTCCTCCAATCACAAACGCATAAAAAAATTTGCAGTTTAGGACTTTTGTTACCATCTTGGTTCTCCCACTTTCAGCTTTTAGCATTGTGACATATAATTTTTGAGGATATATAAAACAAACTGTTTAATGAACAGCCTCTTGCATGTTACAAGTTACTTTGAAGTGCGGGTTAAAAATAGATCAAGCGTGTGTGTGCATGTGCGTGAGTGCGAGACATGGAATATAATTCAACAAATTCAGTTTAAAGGCTTATCAGAAGGCAAAACTCTGCACAGGGGTTTGAAATACTTGGGACAGTTCTGAAAAGATATCAAGACAGCAAATATGTTATGTATTGCATGTTTTGTCACAATGATTGCGAGGTCAACAGTAGAAATATAAAGTTAATGTGCAAAGGAAGCTTGCATGTACTGTATTTGCCCCCCCCCCACACACACAGACACAAAATGCATCAGCAAACCTTTAAATTGTGGTTAAAAAATAATGAGTGAAAACAGAGCAACCTGTGTCTTTTTTTAAGTTTCTGTTTCAGCTAAAGTTGATATTATTATTATTATTATGATTTAAACTACATTTTCAATGTCAATCTCTCCTGTGATTACTCTAGTACCAATCAGAATCTTCTCAGTGCAGCAACAAAGCCTGCTTTTGATGCTCAAGTGTTGCTGAACCTCCTCTGACCTACACCCCCCCTCCCCCCACGCTGCCCTCTCTGCTCTTGTGTGTTTTGGCCCGCTGCCAGCCAGAAGTAGCGCTGCCAGTCGGGCTCAGTGGCAGGATGGCAACCAGCAGCCACTTACATATCACCCATCGCTCCATTTCAGATGAGTGGCTGGACACCACCGCCCTCCTCTGGGTTACAGAGCGGAGCTGAGACATGTCGGATTCACTTCAGCCACTTTTATATAAAAACTACAAATTCTAGAGTCATACTAATGGCTGACTGAAACTCACACAAGACATGTGTAGGGGAACTAATAATGCGTTCCATTTAACTCGTAAGCCAAAGCTGGGAATGATGTCACGAGTTGAATGCATTCCATTTATAAGTCACATTTTTTATTGTAGAGTTAGCTCTAGTCAATGTGGTATGCTGTTCTTTGTGTGCATACAAGCACTACAGCAACATGTCCAAAGATAGAAGTTGGACAGGACTGTGTGTATGATTGATTTAGTGAGACACAAATCAGACAGAAGTGTTAATAACTGTATGTTGCTAAAGCTTTTACAACTGTTGCACGGGGCAGCCATGTTGGATTTTGAGCGCGGTGCACCCACAAGTTTTCAGAATTCCGAGCTCGAAAAATCCGTGGTGAGGGGGCGTATTTCCCACTTTGACCTCAGAAAATGTGACTACCGAGTACAAATGGAACGCACTGCAACTGAGCAGCAAATGCACAGAGTGAAGTGACACAAGCACACCTGCAGTACCACCTGTATCCATTAGTAGGTAGTCAGTCTGTGCCACTGTAGTCACGCTTTGCCAGACCTTCCTTCACGGTACTGTGGAGGAGGGTCTGGCTAGTCCACACAGTGAAATTTCCGACAGTAACGGATCAATCCCGGAAGTGGAACGTCGTGGATATAGACTAGTGCCACTGGGCTGTATCTGGCTGTCTACAATTTATGGTTTAAATTTCAGTTGTTTATATATATGTATATATTTATATATCTCTCTAACTCTTTGTTTTATCATTTAAATCTGATTGTTCTTCCTGCCGGTCTCACTCCTGTGCCCTCCCCAGGTTGGCTTCTTTCCCAGCGAGTGTGTGGAGCTCATAAATGATAAAGTGCCACAGTCCATGACCAACACGGTGCCAAAACCAGGTACTCCTCCTCTTAAACTATTAAGTGTGTGTGTGTGTGTGTGTGTGTGTGTGTGTGTGTGTGTGTGTGTGTGTGTGTGTGTGTGTGTGTGTGTGTGTGTGTGTGTGTGTGTGTGTGTGTGTGTGTGTGTGTGTGTGTGTGTGTGTGTGTGTGTGTGTGTGTGTGTGATGGAATTGATTTTAGGTTAAAAACAGGATAGCTATAAAATGAGCATGTTAATGATGAGTTTAAGCAAATTCCTTTTAAAGACACATTCTTTTGAGCAGAAATGGATAAATTCTCTTGAATGGCATGTTTAGTTTCAAAGCCCTTCCAGATGGTTCTCTCCTTCAGACTAAACTTATCTACATGTATTCTGGATGGGAGCATTAACTACTTAAAATGATCTACTTTTAAGTACATTAAGAACAGATAAAAGATGTTAACTAGGACACTCATGCGATGAAAAAAATTGATTTGACAGCCAGCAATGGCGGTATAGATATTGCCCAACCTGAAAATTAATATACAGAGCCCTGTTAGGCAACGATCCGACTGCAGGCCCAAATCCCGGATCACATTTATTTTTTTATTTTTTTCAATGCGGCTGAAGTGTGAACAACCAAGGCGGTTTTGGTGCAACTTTTAAGTCAATAACACTCGCTGAACCCTCTCTCCCCACGGAGAGGGACAGATCCCTCTGCTCCCGGTGCGGACTGTCCCCAACCGCCTTGTGAGGCCAGGGTGTGGATCGGCTCTTGTAAAAGGCGTCAGGGGTCTGCGGCCATGTCGGCAACCCACCTGACCCGTCTTGAAACACGGACCAAGGAGTCTAACGCACACGCAAGTCAGAGGGTCGCCCTGTGGCACATTGAAAGTGAAGGCTGAGGTGGTATCCTGGTCCCTCAGGGTCGGGCGCACCACCAGCCCGTCTCGCCCGCACTGTCGGGGAGGTGGAACAGGAGCGCGTGCAATAGGACCTGAAAGATGATGAACTTTGCAGGGCAGGGCAGAGCCAGAGGAAACTCTGGTGGAGGCCTGTAGCAGTCCTGACGTGTAAATCCGTCGTCACACAGACCTCTGTAGGGAATTTGCAGCCATAATAACGCAAAAAGCCAAAATAGCCAATTTGGCATTCTTTCTCTTCATTCTTCTCCTCAGCACTTGCTTATTAATGTTACGGCTGCCATTACACAAACATTTTAAATAAAAGCAAAAATGCCTGCTTCCTCCATAACCTCCCTAACTTTAGTGCAACATTGTGAAAATCTGATGTCATTTTTTTTCTTTTGCTCATGCAGTCCAGTTCAGTGGAATCTGATAAAGGCCACATTCTATAAGGTAATGTGAACAGCCCCAAAAATCGTGTCTGAGCAAAAAATCTGCATTAAGATTTGCAGTGTGTGCCTTAGAGTTCTTTGCCTAAACTGAATCACAATACAAAATCATCAGTATAAAGATAATAGAGCGTGACTGTAAGAGCATGTTACAGTAAAAGGAAAACCCAGAATTCTGACACATCACCCGTTGAAATAGCCACCTTATCATGGTATATCGACTCTGCACTATGCAAATCCTCTGCAAACAACTGCGCTAATCGACTCCGCTCCAGAACAAACAGATAAGCGCTCTAGCATGCTCCTGAGAGTGTCAAACACAGATGTATGACAAAAACCCGGGTCAGAGAGAACACTCGGCAACATTTGGCCTCAGCGCTACAGACTTGTGATGAACTTTCCCCTCCCTTCTGCACGTCACGTTGCTGTGGCAGAGCCTTTTGATCAAACCTCAATGTCTTGTTCGAATGTGCGCCACGTCTACCGATCCCAAAGACTGAGCAAACCAAAATGACTCACCACCCGGTTGGCTTGAGGGTGGGCGAGTGGAGCCGGGGTTCCCTACCAGCAAAATGCCTCTGAGTCTGCATTAAGTGATGACACAGCAAAAGAAACAACACACCAACCCCACGATATCCACAATTATGAGGCAAGGGATATCATTATCGGTGCGGGGTTTCAGTTGCTGTTGGATACCCTTTCTATGTGAAAGTGCCAATCAAGTTTTAAATGTTTTTTAGTCTTGTGGCTGATCAGAAATGCGCTAAAGTGCACGCACAGCACACAACTTAATCTGCCTGTCCACTCCCCTGCTTTGAGCAATGATTTAATGCTTGTTGCTGCTTTATTTTTTAAATGTTTGTGCATGTATCCTTATATCCCAATCCTGCATTTTTTTCTTCACAGAGCATCCGCAGGTAAATTATTTGGCAAATCCCGAATACATTTAACAGATTTTTTTTCTCTTAAATTGCTCATTTTGACATTTCTTTGTTACAATGTGTTCCATCAGAAATGTTTTCTTTTTATAATCTACATCGCAATAACCAAAGTCTAATATTTGGGTGTCTATAACCTACAGATGCCCTGTCGTCAGTAATATTAACATGACTCTGAATGATCCTGGATCAGGTTTACTATCAGCGGCGAGACAAATAAACTAAATGTGATGGTGTTTAAGCTGCGTGCTTGTTCTCCACTGTAATGCACCATTAGTACTGTTGTTGGAGGTGCACTAGTATTAGCATGTGTCTTGACTGCTTGCATTTGACTGTGCCTCCTGTGCCCCAGCCTCCCCCTGCTCTGGCCTGCAGCCTGCTTCTTGGAATCTCTTCCCCCCCTGTGCGTGTTGGTATACACTCTTCATCCAGCTGTCTACTCACTCCACCTTCAATCACACGCACACAAAATGCATTTGCACACAAAGACTTGTATGACATATTGTTTAGCTGAGTTTTGATGTAATTACAGTTTGTAATCCTTAAGATTTCCCGGTTGATGTGCCGGTACTTGGGGTTGGGCAGCTCAATAGTGGAAAACAATCCTAATATATATATATATATATATATATATATATATATATATATATATATATATATATATATATATATATATATATATATATATATATATATATATATATATATATATATATATATATATATATATTTTGATCAATGTTGAAATCATGATTATTTTTTAATTTTTTCAAAGGATGTTGGATTTGTTGAAGAACTTTCAACATAACCTCCAGTAACCGTCAGATAGTGGGGGAACTCCACTACTCAGTGGTGTGTTAATTCATTCACTTTATCGGTTAGCAGGCAAATAAAACGTAGATACAGATCATCTGCGGGCTGGCAAAAAACGGCCCGAGAATCAACCGGGACCGATAATCTGTCTATCCCAAATGTAAATACACTGAATGGCTAATGGTGAATAGGACAAGAAAAAGCTTTATTTGTCCCGCAGGGGGGGGAAATTGCGGAGTAAATGTGAATAAATATAGACCTTAAATATTACTTTAAAAAATACTGGGTTTGGTTTTGTTAAAATCTTAAGGATTATAACTTTAAAGCTAAATTGAAGCTATCGCATGTAGGAAGACTTGTTTTTATTAATGAATGCAAAGTTTCACAGACTGTTTAACAAAACTGTTTTTTGCCTTAGCATTAAAGTGTCACTTCTATGCAAAGCTACTGACCTCATAGTCCCAAAGTTCACAGTTGCTCTGTTCTCTAACTTGAAGTGCTTCTCTCCCTCTGCCGACTCTCTCCTGTCTCCATCATCCATCCATCCATCCATCTGTCTGTGGGTCCATCTGTCCATCGGGCTGCATGCAGACTTGGAGATGGAGAGTGTAATACAGGACAATGCATGGGTGGCCGACCCGCTAAACCACTACAGCCTAAGTTCAGGTAGACAAAAACCCTGTGGTGTGCTGCACTGCCACACCCCTTAACCAAAAGCTAACTCCATAACCCGACTGATGTGTGCTTGCACTGTGTAAATCTAATATGACTAGTCTAAACCTGTAACAGGAGCTTCCAATTTGGGATATTGCTTGGGTTATAGCTCCACTCTTCACATAGGACGATGCTGTTTTGCTTTTTGGTGTTACATTACAAGAGGAGGACCTTCCACAACATACCAGATTGCCCTGTCTGTGACCTTTAACACACTTATCCACATTATCGCTACACTCTGTTAGTGGACCAATAAGACTTGAGCCACATCTGAGCATGTATGACACAGTACTGTGGAAATAGGTCTTTCTTCATGTGTGTGTGTCACTTAGAGTAAATAGCTATAATCTTGTTGCTAACAATGACCATATTTCCCTGTTAAGTTTGTTACTTAGAGTCCTGTAGATTCTTTCTGGATTGTAAGATTCTTCTACGCATACTGCTGTATTTTGGAAATGAACCGGGTTTTGTGAGAATCAACGTTTTGCATGGCATCAACAACCAAAAAAATACGGTGTATAAAAGTTTTGGGATTAGTTGGTGGCGGTGTAAAAATGAAACCCTGCTTTTCAAATGTTGCCCTCAAAAGAGAACAATTGGTATTTTCCTTCTTTTTTTAGCCCCCAAGGTGTATGCAAATGACTTCAGGGGTGAGCCAGGTTACTACAGCATTTCTCAGAGCTGCTGAATGTACCCTATGTCCGGACGGGGGCCAGCTGTGTTTGTGTGTCTGTTTGGTTGAAGCTGAAAGGCCACAGCACCCCCCGCCGCGGCGTTAGGTCTCGACTGGCCTTGATTTATTTAATCCTTTTACAATGAGGGGGCCTGTAAACCCATCCATTGAGCGTTAAGCTTTGTCCTGCAACAGTAAGAATCTCTGTCTACCTCTCCATGGCGACTGAAAGAGCACATTCCTGCAGGGAGCCACACAGCATTGGAAAAATGTGTTTGCTCTGCCTTGATCCACTCCGCTCACCGCACTAACCTTTGCTGGTTTTTTTTTTTCAGCAAAACGATGGAAATTGTTAAAACGCTGCACTGCTCCAGTCCGAACTGAGACAATAGAAGCTCTGATTTAATAGCCCATCGCTCCATGTGCTTGTGTTACCTTGCAGTGGATTCTAGCATGGGGCATTGAAAATCGGTTCCAACTTGGAAAAATAAACCCTGTTGTAGCCTACGTCTGAACATCTCTTGTCTCCAAGACCCCGAGCTCCAGTCCACTCACAGCGGGCTGACCAGATATCTAGCTACTCCCACAGAACTAGCTGGTGTCAGGCAGATTTTTGGAGCTTTTATACTCGGAAACGAATTTGGAGCACGAGCATGTTTAATTTGCCATACATTTTCATAACACATACTCTACACATTTACACAGTTAATTTCTTATCTAAAACATTCTCGGAAGTGAATTTAATGATGAAAGATGAAAATTGTAAAGAAAAGGAAAATTGGTTGTTTGTGTTTTCCTGTGCTTCCGATTGAATCCTGGGGCTGCGACAGATGGGTCCTCCCAATTCTGTAAAAGGAGGCCGCATTTGTTGACCGCATTTGAAGGAGCTTTTGAAAGTAAATTAAATGGGACAGCCTTAGTCGCGCCGGTGTGACGTAATTGGTCTACGAATCCAGGCTTCGAATTGGGACATATTGAAGAATCTGAATCTGAAATGATGCCCAACCCTTGTGGATCTATCTGAGAATAGAGACTACTCTGGTCACAGTCAAAATAGACTCTTTTGTTGACACCCATGTGAAACTAAAGAGTTGTGAGTTTTGGATAAAAAAGACAGGCAGTCAGTCTTCTTTCCTCCCCAGACGGCCCAATAGACCCATCCAGTCACTGACCCAGATGTAGAGCCCCCTCTGCTCCCCTCCTCGGTGCAGGCCTCCGTCACGTCTGGGGACCAGTGATTTGGGCAGCTGGGAGTGTGTATGAGCCAAGACAGCTGGTTATGTGAAGGAGAGAGGACGGGAAATGGAGAGAAAATGTGTGAGACAAAGTGAGATTTGTCCTCCTGTTCCCGGGGAGCTTGGATCATTTCCTGGTGTTCCGGTTTCTGGACTGTGAAACTATGCAAGGTCCCTTGGGTATCGTTTCTCTATAGCTTTAATAATAAACTCTTGTTGTAGGCCATACCTTTGTTTTTCTGTGGGGGGCGGGGAGGGGGTATGATTACATACTAACAACTCAGGCTATGTTGTAAACTGAGTGTTTAAAGCAGAACTATCATTTCTTTTTTAATCCTTTTAGTGGACTTTGTGAGAAAAGATGTACTATCAATATCGGTAGTTTCATTACAGAGTTACATTACATCATTGTTGTGATCTGTCGCACTGGTGTGTCATTACTAAAACAAACGATTAAGGGTTGTTGCAAAGCTAACAGTCATTTAAATGACCAGGTAGGAATTCACATTTACAGCCGTGTTTCTATTTCAAACAGCCCCGTGTTCTGCTACTGTACAATGAAGTGGGCCTTCAGCTTCAAAATCCACTTCCTCTTTCTCTCCCCATCCCAGGAGATTATTCAGACCCATGCAAAATAGCAGCTGGGTGATTAGGGATCCAAAACAGCGCAATGCTCCTGTTATATGATATATAACATCAGGGCAGGAGCTTAGACAGTTTATTTCACAGTTACTGTTTTCCATCAGATCATTTATAGATCTTGCTGTTCCGAGCGCAATTGAAGGCAGCTTTATTTTACAGAGAGAGATGGAGAAGAGAGGAGCGAGGCATGTCGAGTGCTTTTGTAGTTGTAGAAAAAATTAATCTGTTACACAAACTCCCAGCAGCCTTGTGCTCGTCTTTAGCTGTTTTACCCTCGTAGTGTTGAAAAACGTTGTCGTGGCAGCGATAGAGGCAGTGATGTTTCCTGTTTACTGTACGAGACTCTCACCCCTCCTCAAAACACCCCCACAAGTCGGGTCTCCTGTTACATGATTGGCCCCCGCAGCGTGACGTGGTGTTTGGGTGTTTTTCCGTGCGTTTGGCCAGTGCAGCTTGTTTTGAGTGTAACCCCTGCAGCAAGAATTAATGAAGAATTATTCAGATCTTTTACTGGATCAAGAGTCCCTATAAAACAATGTCAAATTAAAATAGTCTATTACCAGTAAAAGTCCTGCATTCAAAATCCTACTTAAGTAAAAGTACAGAAGTATTATCAGCTAAATTAACTTAAAGTATCCAAAGTAAGAGAACTAGTTTTGCAAAAATGAAGAAGTGGTGACTGATGTATAATATATGACATTGTTAGATAGCTAATACTGATGCATCAGTAGCATTATTTTTGCTTGGGGTGGGGCTACTTTGATCTACATTATATACAGTTAGACGACAGAAAGCTGTTGTATTTGTTATTTGGACTGGGTCATTCCTTTTTCGTGAAATATAATAATTTATATCTTTGCGCCTCAGTACAAATACTTTTAAAATTGTACCAAAGTACAGTACTTGATTAAATGTACTGACTTACTTTCCACCATTGAAGATGGACTGTATCAGAACCCACATGCATCGGTCATGGAGGATTGGCCCAAAGAAATGTTTGTCTTTGTGTAACTTGTTAAAAGCCTGTCAGGTTGAAGCGATCACAGTGCAGTGGAAACGTCTTGTGATCCTGGACCAACAACAAATTAGTTTGACTTTTATTTGACTCAACATGTCTGCTTGGGGACTAAGCTAGTTAAGGAATTAATAAGATCCTGCTTTCAGGGGGCCACTCAGAGGGAGAGCTGATTTAAAGTCAAGGCGAGGCCATTATACATATGTTGTTTAGACCGAGGAGAAAAGCACTGATGCTGCTTGGTAGCAGTGTGTCTGTGTGTCAGTGTGTGTGTTTTCCACTGTGTAAACCACCAGCTTGGCTGCCTAGTTCCCATGCTGCATTCAGAGGCCTTCGGAAAGAGTAGAATCGAGCACATGTGCAAGTCAGCAATATATATATATATACAGTATATATATGTATATAAACATATACATGGAGGAGTGTGGTGCGCTTAAGGGAAGAGGACATGAACTCTGTGTGAGCAACTTATGACCAATAGTAATGTGTAGCCTACATATAAAAATCAGTAACATTGTTAATGTGCATTTTAGGTGCTTGAATGTAACATGTATTCAAGTACTGTGCTTAAGGGCAAATGTTGAGGTACTTTACTTGAGTCTTTTCTTTCCATGTTACTTTCTACTCCTACTCCTTTACTTTTCAGAGAGAAATACTGTACTTTTTACTCAACTACATTCATCTAGTAATAGTAGGCTACTTTTACTAAAGTAAAGGATCTGAGTACTTCATCCAACCCTGTTTGTTTCCTCTTCCTGTAAAACTGCCTCTCCCAGCTGGTTCATCTTACATGGCTGTTTAGTTACACAACACATTAAATCTGGACAGAAGGACAGAAACACAGCAAGGGCTCAAAGCCATGCAACGGAACCAACTATTTAATGAGTTTGTGGGGAGTGTTTACCGTGAAACAGTACAGCGAGCAGGCATGAACGTCACGTAATTTGCGTTATATATATCAACCCATACGTTATTTTTTGGGCCCATCCACCCTGTGATATAGATTTAGTATAAGATTTGCTTTAATAACACTTAATTAAGTTACACTGGGATTTAAAACCGTGATTTACTATATTTCTGGGAGCACCTGAAGGCACCATATCCGTTGAAGCGGTGTGTGTGTGTGTGTGTGTGTGTGTGGATAAGCCGACAGAGCAGAGCCGCTTCTGTCCTCCTTGTGTCCAAACTTTAATTTGTCTTTGTGACTTTGTCCCGGGGACCTCGCTGTTTTTGCGACATTTCTCAGAGGGTTTCCCGCTACATCGTAGAGGCGCACGGGTAGAAAGAAAAAGATAATGAACGTTTAAAAACTGCGTTGTACTTTGGACCTGTTTTGAAATCCTGTCATAAAGCGTCAAAGCAAGTAGTGTTATGGAGCGAAGGTAAGATAATGTGCTTGAATTTGGAGTATGTATGTATATAAATATATATACAGTGTGTATTATAGCTATATAGTATCCCTCGTGGATATGATTGGCACGGCACCGATCACAGTTCTCCCTATGCTACACGTGTCGTGTTTTAGTCCTCAACCCTGTCAAACCTTGTTGTGTTGTCTTCCCGTCAAAATTAAAAAATCGTTTTTGTACCTTTTTTTTTTTACACTTCGCACTTTTTTGTCAGTAGTTTTACAGTTTTTTCTGGAATTTATGGTCAATAAACCTCATTTATAGGAAATTATACCTAATGTTTGAGTTAGAAAATCAGAAATTAGGAATTATTTAGACCAAATTTAAAGGAATGGATGTTGATGGATAATCACAGACTTTAATATGTCAACTTTTACAATACTATTTCAAACCACTTCAATTTTTTTCAAATGCTATAAAATTGAACAAGACACCCCAAAATTAATGAAAGTAGAGATTTGTACTCGCCAAAGAGCGTTGTGTGGAATCAATCATGTTGTTTGGGGGAATTTAAAAGAACATTGATGTAGGAAAACAGTTCAATTTGACCCAAGGACAACGTGAAGGTTAACTCCTTCCTCATATGACTCCAACTTTTCCACTTAGAGGAAAAATATAACTAAGTCAAAAAACAAAGACTGGTGAATAATAACTGTCCCTGAAGTGTAAAAAATGCAGTTTTGGAATACAGAGTTCATTTAGCAAAGAAAGAGGTTAAACGTGAAATATATAACGTAAGTTAAAAGGATGTATGGAATAAACATGTTAGTTATCACTGCGTAATAACGCAACCCTCACACCAGAGTCATAGTTGAGATGCTCATGCTTTTATTATCTAGTATGACATGTCATTCATAACTGTAAAAGAACATAACTAAATTATTTAAAATTATATGTTAGGCTAAATTACGAATTATTGGATCGTACATGGACTCGGGTATTTGCTGATACCAACATTTTAGACAGTATCGAAGGCATTTCCGATACAGGTAACAGTGTAACTCTATTACAGTTACACCATCTGGTACGAGGGCCCAGCCATCGACTGTAAATATTATATTCAATATGGACAACGCATCCCTTCGGCGAAGTGTCAATCCAGAAGTGCCTTAAACCTGCATTCTGTCTGAATTCCAGCAGGGGGAGACACCTGCGGTTGGAAAATGAGGTCACTTGCTGTAGGGCAAACTTAGCGACTCATAGCAGACCTCCACAAACCAAAGGGTGACGTCCCACATGCTCTGTCCATTAATGGTAACAGTCTATGGGCCCAGCTGCCCTGACGCTCTGTCCTCTCTTCCCTGTACTGTAGTTGTGTTCAGTGGTTCATTGAGAGATTGAACGATAAGGCGTTTTACTCCTGCTATCAGCACACACTTAGGCTCTCATGTCCAAACAGAGGTCGGAGTCTGCTTTTTAATAGGCACACACTCCTCTGTTGTTTACACACTAAATGGCCATCCAACAGCAACGGGAGATGGTTGGTATTTGTTTATGGGTGTTGACACAGTGTCCCATTCTTTTTTTCAGTTTGCTAGGCAATGCAAACATGATATCTGTGGTAGTCACCTCTCAATGGACAACTTTAACAGTGCAGGATTAATAACAGACATTAAAGCTTTAGTGTGTAACTTTTTTATATTATTGACCATCTGTTACATTCAAGTCATTGCCAAATGCTAATTAAGACTATTAGCTCCACAAGACTCTCTCTGGATTTTTCAGTTGCACTATGTCAAAAAGATTGTTTCGCCCGACAACTTTCACGCCCAATCTTCTGTGTCCTCCTTGGCTCCAAGCAGCTGTGTGAAGAAGGGGGTGAGAGATCACGGACGGCTTGTATCACGTGGATGTGCCGACAGTTTTGTTATTACTTTGAATTCCTCAAGGGGGCGACAGAAACTATGCACGATAGCTTTAAGTTGGCTTTATGAGTTTTTTAAGTGGCTGTAAAAGATGCATCACCCTAGAAAAGCAACCTCAGACCTTCTCTGACCCACAATATCTACTTACATGATTGTCCAACTCCATTTTTCGGCATTACTGGGTCTTTGAAGGAGCCACCACAGTAGAAACACAGTGGGTCCATTTGGAAAAGCTTTCGAAGCATCAACAGAATCCATTCCAGCCAAAACCCTTTTTCCTACAGCATGTAGATTTCTGAGATGGATGATGTAATCATATCCAGCCCATTCACATTATTGTTTTAAACTACATCAGTGAAGAAGAGCGCAGTTTGAATATCCCGCTCCGCTGCCGACATGGGCGTGGGTGGCCGTTGAGTGTGGAGAGAGTGCTGGCTTAAGTGAAAAGGCGGAGCTGTGAGGAGAGCATTGTGAAGCCCCAAGGAGCCGTGGTCAGGCCTGCTGGTGGTTGGGTATTCAGGGAACACTGGCACGCACAGTACTTGTATCAAATATCTCAGCCTGGAATCTGCTGCTGATGGCTATGTAATGACACTGCTCTTCTTTAGGAAGCAAAGACACTCTGTTGTGTTGCCCTGAAGTTGGGATTTTCCTCCAGTCGGCATCAATTGAAAAGCCCATATCTAACTGAATTCAGTGAGGCAGTTGGTTTTTGATTGGAGCGGGGAAACGTGCAGTGTGAGCATAATGTTTGCCATTACGTCTGTAATTGTTGCTGCTGTAATGCTTGGCCTCTTTGCTAGTCGTATCCCAGCCTCACGCTGAGCTCTCCCGGGGGAAAGCCTCATCAAACTGTAGTCACGCAGTCGGCTAAGGGCTGCAACTGAAAGCTGTCAGTGTTCCTCAGGCCTTCATACGTCTTTAGCTTCATCCTATCTGGATTGTATCTGCTATCGATGCAAATGCTAGGTATGGGCTAGTGACTCTCATTTTCCTAACTGAAACGTCTGGGCCCCACCCCCTCCCTAGTGTGTCACATGTCAAAACTATAGGGCACAAAGGAGGTGTGCATACTGTTAGCCTCCAACTAAATAATGTATTTCTCGTTTACAAGATCTTTGGCAAATGGGAATGAGGAAAAAACTATACCATCAGATTTTGCAAATGCAATGCATGGTATTTATATATAAAATATATCCTGTGACATACTAGGGACAATCTCCCCCTTTGCTGCAAACATTATTTTATATATTTGTCCCCTGCAAGACTTCCAAATTTTTGAAGGTGCACTACTAAATCCCTGTAATAATGTTAAAGAACAGTCCCACAACCCTACATTGAATTCCTTTGACCCAGCTGGATTCCAGCAGTGTGTGTGTGTCAGAAGCAGTTTGAGTGCTGAGCATGCTCGAAGAGCTGCTTGCCCTCCGACTCCCATCGGCCCTGACGGTAAGCAGACGGGAGTCTATGTCCGTCCTCTGGAGAGTCCTGCTTGTCGTTGCACTCCTCTTCCTAATGTCTACCAGTCAGTCTGGTTTCCTTCATTAAAAGTGACGTGTCAGTGTAAGCCAACACAGTTGCACAGTCAGCCCTCCTCTTCTACATGATACCAAAGGGCCTTTTTGATGCCTAAAAGTAAGAAAACAAAGCTGCCTCAGCCCTTTTGTCTGTGGTACAGCAGCACGGAGGGAATTTCTCCCTGAGGGCTAAATTGTATCTCCTCTTTTCCCTGAAACAGAATGGCAAGAGTCTCTTGTTTGCGGATGCTGGCTCAGAGGCCGGCTGTTGATTCTGAATTGATTGTGCTGCTTCGTTAAAAACGGCACACATCAAACACCCGGGACTCTCGAGTTTGTTTAAAACAGGATTTATTTACCTGGATCAGTGAGGTAGTTAGAAATATGTGTTGGCGATGGTTTGCTTATTTTGAGTAGAGTTTATCAGATGTCCCTCTTGCATGCAATGTATGCTGGATGCCTGGACATATCTGCAGAAGATATAGAGATTCTTTCCCAGGTCTATTGGAGTACAAGACAGGACAGACGGGGATGACTAAACTGTTGGGCTTTTCTATTTGCAGCTTTATTATAACAGTCCATAGAACTCCAGCTATAATGCCAGTGGCCTATGATTTTGTATATGTAATTAACTGCATATACGATATGTATGGCCCTGTAAGTTCCCTTCAAGTGGACTTAAATAAATTGTAAAAATGTGTCTGCTGAACATCAGAAAAAAATAATTCAACTTTAGAAAACAATGATTGGCAGAATAGATTTGATAATCGTCTACAAGCAAACTGAAATGTGAAACTCTGTGACACAGTTTGAGCAATCTTGCAGAGTGGGTAGAGGGGTAGACTGGGTACCAAGTCTAAACCTCATGTATTAATCATGTGCTTAATTAACTGTGAATTAGTGTTAACCTGAACAATGTTTGTTTTTTACCAATTAACTCATTCTCTGACACCTAAAACAGCACTGCACCAATTTAACATCAGTTTCTGATCAAAATCAGTCCACTAATTTTAATTTTTTTAATCAAAACCAGGTGCCACAAACATTACCCACAATGCAAAAGTAAGGCGTGTCACGGCACTTAGTTCAGAATTCTGAGACCTTTCTTCATGCACTGTTACTGTGTGCATACATATATTTCTGTTAGTATTCTGCCAAAACAATGATAAACTACAGTTCAGCTCCAAAGTTACTTTCCCTTCCCATCAGCTCATTAGTTTTACTCTGGTCTTGATGTTTGCATTCTAAATGCACTCGATGGATTGTCAATTAAATCTGCTGCACGCAGTTTACTCCATAGTGTACATTTATCATGCGAAAGCGGCAGCCTCATTAATTTTTACCTAATGGTCTCTGGGCAAGAGAGCCAAGTCTCAAAAACTGGCTGGCTCTAAATAATGACTTTCATAACAGACTTGATGGTGTGTGAGTCTGAGTCATAGTAGAGTCTGATTTTTTTTATTGTCTTGTTGTTATCTTCCAAACACACAGTTCAGTCTTAGCTGTCTTTAGCTCAGCTGGTTTGGTTTCTAGAGATAGTTTGGTAACTACTGGCCTACTTTAAGTTAGATTGCAATTGAAGCTGAGCTCAGCTTGGCACAGCACATTAAAACTGTGTGTCTCTTAAGATTAGTTATTTATTCGACTGAATTCTAAATAATGATTTAAATTGCATGTGCGTGGGTGTGGGTGCGTGCATGTGTTGGACTGAATTTTGAAGCAGGTTAAGTAAATATGATGTCAAGTCTTTGAAAAACAGAGAAGTGGAATGATCGTGACTGTGTTTATAATCAGTTAAAGGAATGTGCCGTCAAATATAACCCAAAAAAACTGACGCAACACAGAAGTTATTCCACTTCAGCCCAGAGCGCTTCAGTCAGAAGATGTTGGTGTGATTGCTTTGTTTTCAAAGATTTAGTGACTTTCCAGATGTGGAACACAATTCACAAGGAGCCTAGATCACATTGGTAATGTGTAATGTTTTTAATAAGGCAAGGGTTTCCGGGTTGTTGTTTTCTTCCCTGAGTGAGATGTCAGAGCGTGGACTGGATGCCTGTGGACTGCTCCACATTCTTTTATTGGTCCCAGGGATTCAGAAAAGATAGTTGGGCTGTGGACTGCAAGAGTATAAGACTGCAGGGGGAAGTTATAATAGGTCAAGTTGTCGATCAACGGCAGAAGAACAGAAACAAAAAAGACGAGTGGATTGGAGGGGACTGGAGGGGATTGGAGGGTTTTATTAATTTTTTTATAATATGATAAGATTGATTTATTTTATAAGGACAATGCATTAATCAACATTTCTGTAAATGCACCAGTGTTAGACAGTCGGCTAATTTTCAACTGTAGTCCTAGTTACCCAGCTCGCATGTCTTTATGGTGGGAGTAAACCAGACTACCCGAAGAAAACCCACACAAACACGGGGACCGGGGATCGAACTCTGTCCAGACCAGTGTTCTGCGGTGCCAACTTGCTTTGAGGCAGAGGTGCTTACCACTGAGCCACCGCGCTGCCCTTTCTTTAAGGTCTAAATCCAAAGGTTTACAGTGGGTCAAGATGTGGGAAACAGCAGAGAAAAGGGCACATGCTGCTACTTTAAGAGTTTTCCTAGGATCCTGTTCTTCACAGTATAAGAATATACTTGAATATTCAAATGAGTAAGTATAGTGGTATGATCGTGACATAGTTTGTCAGATCTACTGGGACATTTGATTGGTCGGCATCTTTGGTCAGTCAGTGGAAAACACATGTTATTTTATCACTGTTTATGTTAAAATGTTTGTTATATGTTTTGTGTCTGTTTAACCAAGACTGATAGACTGCTTAAACTATACAGATTTCTCAGTGTAAGGAAAATGCTCTTGTAAGACATCCGAAGCAAATTTCATATAGCCGAGCCAAGTAAACGGACCCAAGAGTGGGAAACATGCTCCTGTCATCCCCCAGTGATCTCAGTCTGTGATCACCAGTGGAGATTTTGTGAACAAAGTATAGACGAGTTCCATTGTTGTATAAGTAAAGGCACTATGCAGATTGTTTGATTCACTTGACAGCCTTCCGGTATCGGCCCCAAATCTTCATATCAGTGCATCCCTTCTTTCCACATCTCTCTATAGCAGAGAAAAACAACTGGTGTGTAGTTTAAGAAGCTTACGAACCTGTTCCCAGACATAGTATCTGATGAAAGCGCTTTGGGTTTTTAAGCAGGTCTGCTCCGTGTTTTGTCTCGTTCTGAAGGGCAGCGGAGGGTACTGGTATTGGATGTGGAGGATTCCTTTGTAGTTGCCTGGGAGGTGGTATTTAAGAACGAGGCCTCCGCCTCAAGGAAACTACACATGCATAAAGGAAGGGTTTGCATTAGAAAGAAGCTGAAATGCACAATGGGACAAGCCTGAGCAGCTTGTATTGGGTTTCTCTCTAGTCCATGGGTAGACCTTGTGTGAAAGCTGAGACAGTGTCAAACCCACACTTACTGTAGATTAGGAAACAGTTGTGCAAGAGATCTAAGATGTGTCCTTCTTTCCTTCCTTCCCTCGTTCCTCAGTGTCTAAGAAGCACGGGAAGCTGATCACATTCTTGCGTACCTTCATGAAGTCCCGGCCCACCAAGCAGAAGCTGAAGCAGCGGGGCATCCTCCGGGAGAGGGTTTTCGGCTGCGACCTGGGAGAACACCTCCTCAACTCAGGACATGATGGTGAGAAACATGCAGGCACCCCTGGGAGCAGAAGTATTCCCTGGATCCATTCAGGCAGGTTTTCAAACAGTGGCTAAGAACTTGATTTAGAGCAGAGAGAACAGGCCTTATTTGCCAATACCATGACTCCAATACTTGTTCCTAAATTAAATAAACAAAAAGATATCACAACATTACACATTACAGCACTATTTTTTAGCTCTTACTACGTAAGCGTATGTGTAACATAGAGTTTATCCCGCCTGCCTCTGTAAATGAGTAACATTAGACAGCCAATCACAGACATTATTAGATCATGGTAGAAGCATGCTGAAAGCTTATTGGTTCTCTGGCACTGATCAGATTTGCTCCTTAGGTATTGAATGACAAGGGGATGTAGGATACTTGCGTAAAAAGTATTGAATTCAGGACCCAGCCCTCCCTATACGACATCTCAGCTAACCACTGTGGCAACGACGCAGTGTGTTCAGGGTTGCTACGGCAGAAGGGAAAAAACCCGAGCTCCTTTTAAAGTCCTGTATCTCCGTGCAGATGGTGGTAATGTTGGAGGGGGTGATCAGTGTCATTTGCACTAACAACTAAACAGCAGACATGACATACTGATGTTGCAGCAGAGCCCCAAGACAGCGGAGCATCATGATCCATTAGGCTCAAATTAGGGAACGTAATTATGAAAAGTGACATCATGACTGCCAGAGCTCAGTGCTGCTTCATGTTTTTCAATGTTACCTCCCCAAACACACCTGCTGCTTCTTCTATTTCAATTAATGAGCTAATGGAGTTTAGATGAAAGTCATCATGAACACTAAAATACACACCACACTCCTTTCTTTTTTTTAACAAGTGTTTTTATTGGTTTAGAGAAGGTACAATATACAGTGCAACATTACAATGTCAATTGTAACCAGACACTGTTCTGTTAACCCCATCCTAACCACAACAAATTATTGTGCCAAGAACAAGAACAGAGAAACAAAAAACGAAAATGAAAAAAAATTCATAAATAAATGGGAAAAGACAAAAAACAAACCACCTTTCTTCAATTACTCATGATAGTGTATGATGTAATCATTGTGCTCTACCATCCCTCCATCCCTAGCAGTTATGAAGAGGGAAGAGTAGTGCTGTCTGTCAATTTTTGTGAAAGTTTCTGGATGATCCTCTAAGAGAGTATTTTAATTTGTTCACACTCCTTAATTATGATAATAGCCGCCGGGCTAAATTCCGTACCTACATTTAACTGCTGGAGCTCCATGGATTTTCCGGGCTGTCAGTGGTGATGTGTCTGATAGGTGATGTGATGTGATGGTCCCAGTGACAGAGTGGGAGGATAATGGTGTCCTGATTACACTGTTACATCAGCTAGAGCCAGCGTTACCATGCTGCTCTGCTGTTGCTTGATCAATAACTTCATTATAACCCACTTGAAAACTCATTTATTTGTGTTAATGGATCATATTCTGTGTTTGGTCATAAATGGTCCTCATCGTACCAGCACATTAGCTCACAGGGATCACCCCGAGTACCGTCTGTTTCGACAAGCCTCTGATCACAGATCACACCAAAACACCAGAGGGCAATGATCTACTCTTTTCGTGACGTTTATCTCCACATCGAAACGACTGTCTGCCTGTAACACTGTGAAGACCACTCTTTCCACAAAGCCCTTTGTTTTAGCTTTGACAAAACGATCTCTCATGTTTTTCCACACTCTCCAGCAAAATGCTTCTTCTCCCAGTTTGGTGTCTCTCTCTGACCATGTTTAAGGCTGTTTGAGTCCCTGTGGTCTTTCCATAAGAATCATACAGATGTTTGTAGAAGCAAACCTGTTGTTCTCAGCCGACCGTGTTGACGCAACCATGCGCCGCGACAGCTTGCGTAGCCTTGGCGCTGGAAACGGCAGTCTACTGCAGCAACCTCGAACTAAGCTTAACCGTGATCTTGTACAGCAAGAGAAACACACTTGATGATTTTGTAATTTCCAGGTAAAGCACTGAAACTCTGCTGCTATATAGACAGATCCGGGTTGTAAGTTGAAGGTGCCCTTGAGCAAGGTCCCTAACCCCAACCACTCCAGTGGAGCTGGTCATTGGCAGCAGATCAGTGGTTATACTGGGCAGCTTCCAGGTAAGAATGTGGAACAGAATAAAACCAGGGTGTTCCTGCCAGAGAGAGACTTCCTCTCAGTGAACCTTCCCTGAATAAATAAAAGTTAAAAAATTAAGTCAAGTTTACTTGGCCATTACTGCGGTAAACCTGCATTTCAAGATGTAATGTACGCAAAGGATTTCATATTTTTTTGTTAACATCCTGTGCATTCTGTACAATTGGTTAGATGTTGACTATATGTCAACACCTATTTAATGTTTTTATGTTGAACATAGTCAATAAATAGGCAATTAAATGTCAAACTTGAAGTTCAAATCTACCAAAGTTAAAAATGCCATTAGCAAATGTTGTCCTGTTTGTTAAGACAGCTAGACGTCTTGCTCTGCTGTTATCAGCTGCTTCAACAAAAACCTGAGACAAACCTATGAACCGGGAAATGGGATGGGAAAAAAGGATGTGCCTACATGGGGCCGATGGTGAGCTGTCACCCTGCAAATGTCTTTCTAGCTTGGTACCACAAAAGTCCACCTTACTGTTTTTAATTTTTTCTAATTTAGTAAATTCCCAAAATTTCCCGCCCGAAAGCATTTTCACATCCACAATGAGGAGGTCAAACAGAAGCGGTACGTTATTGTTATTTTTCACCCGACGCCTGAGTCCTAACCAATTTCAGGGTAACTTGCACATTCTCACAGACTACCTCCATCTGTCAGAGAGCTGGCAGTAATTAACATTCTACTTCCATTTCCTGTGTAAATATGTTACAGTGCTGCTCATGAGTATAGGAACCCCTGCTTAACTTGACCAAAAAGAGGAATAAAAAAAACAATCTTTTGGAAATTGAGAGTTGGGAAAAATCCAACCTTTAAGGGCATCAATGTTCTTTGTGAATGAATACTTTATTGTAAATAAATAAATGTTCTTCCTTAAAGTCTAGGGAACTTTTATCATTTATGACCCACCACACACTTCTGATGGGTCATAATCAATTGTGCATTGTGCAAATCAATCCATCAAATCAAATATCACAATATCTTGACCAAATACTTCAATATCGATATTGCTGGTGTGACTATTTGTGCTTTCACAAAACATAACCCAATCAGATTTTAGATAAGTAATCTGTTAGGTGGATATAATGACTAAAATGGGTAAAGGCAAATAATAGAACAGTCTGGTAAGTTCATAAAATGACATCACTTTACTGTAATGAAGCCTTTAAAACCAGTGTCATGTTACGATATCCAAAATTGAACATAATATTCAGCCTCGCATTACCCAGTCTGTGTGCTTGAAGTCAAGGAGCGTTTGGGATCGGGGGTCTGTTTCTCCAAACTGGGGACTCAACTGGAGCTAATACGGAAAGATCCGAACCATCTCTTTAAGTCAATTTCAAATGTGACGTCTAATGGAACAAAATCATCACTTAAATCAGTTTGAAGCGGATTCATTTTTGTTGTGAGTCCAACACTGAGTCCACATTCAAACACATGTGTGTCTTTGTGATAAGAGGACCTCATAAACAATCTTCCCACGTGAGGAGCTTGGAGAGGATTTATCCATCCTCATTGTCCTCTGCTCTGGTACAGAATAGAGTTTCCTCAAATCTCGCCTTGTTTTCCCTTTCGCTATGTGTGGAATTTGTCTGTACAGCTACTTTGGTAAGTGGCCCACTCTGTCATTCTCTGAATGATGTGTGAGCTGTGAGACACCTGGGACACACACACACACACACAGAAATAGCATGTGTGTATGATTCATGGTTGCTGAAGGAGAAGTAAGAAGCTCTGTGTTTTTCTGAGGTTATTATTTTTTTGTCTGCCATGTCAACACACATCACTGGCATTGTGTTGTGAAGCCCAGTGTATATGATTGTCTGCCTGATTCACTGACAACATGTTTTTTTCTTAACTATTTGCTTTGTCAAAGAAACTGCATTGATGTAGAAATGGGTTAAAGGGCAACCAAAAGCACCCCATAACAAAATGAGATGTTCTCAAAGGTCTTCAGGATAGTACATGGTTCAAATGTTTTCACCCACACTAAAAAAATCCCTCTTATCCTACGGCCTCTGTCCAAAAAGCCCCTGAGTGCTAGCCTTGACCAATTTGCACTCACTCTTCAAAAAGGAACTCTTCGTATTGTTCAACTGGAAGCTCTCAGTCAAGACTTGACAAATATTGACTGATGTGAGATGTGGTTATGCCATGTTTTTCTCTTCGCAGTGCCCCAGGTCCTCAAGAGCTGCACCGAGTTCATTGAGAAGCATGGTGTGGTGGACGGCATCTACCGCCTCTCTGGAATCGCCTCAAATATCCAGAAATTGCGGTAGGAGACACTCTGCCTGTTAATCACAGCATTTGATTCAAGTGTTAATCAGAATCTCCACTTTGTACATATGCACCTTCAACAAAAATGTCCTTTTGTTATAGAAGCAGTTCACAAATAATGTAATCCTACCACAGCCCACATCTAAAGTCTGATAGCATATGAATTCTGTCTTGGGTTATTGCATCTGTAAAAGGAAAAAAACAAGATGACGTGCCGTTTTCAACAACAGTTTTTACTATGTGATGTTGTCATACCAGGATAAGAACTTGCTGTGCTTTGGTAATCAGAGCTTTCACAACAGTTTTGGCTTGTAAAAGGCACATGTTATAAGTTCATATTTTTGTTGTGCTATGCTGTGAGGCTGTAAGGATAATGCTGTCTTTACATACCAATATATATACGATAGGTTGTGGGGATGACCATATGCAACAATCTGAGTTTAATTCCCTCTCTAAACTCTGAGTAAACCGTGTCCCCTGATTGTCAAGCTGCCTAAATCCAGATGTGATGAGACAAGTTCATAGAAATATTGATACACTCTCTAGGTCACTTTCAATTATCAGTGTGCACTAAGCAAGATTAGCTGTGTGGGCGGCGGCAAGAACATTTAGAACATTTGTTTTCACCCTGGGTTTGGCATCTCAGGCCGTATACGGTGCCCTCAGACACACCAGTAACTGGGTAATGAGATCATTCAAGAACACGTTTGCATGCGTTGTAATGACCTGGTTACTGTAACTGAGGGTTCCCATGCATACTGGAAAACCTGGAAATTCAGAGACTAGTTTGCCAGTCATAGAAACACCTGAAAATGTATTAAAATAACCAAACCCATGAATACTTGCAATAGGTCAGTAATCAGGTGTATGCCTTATTGTGGAAGCTTTATTGAGGTTTACAGACAGCTGTGAGGAAAAGCTGTGCTGTCTGTCTGTCTAACTGTGTGTGTGTGTGTGTGTGTGTGTGTGTGTGTGTGTGTGTGTGTGTGTGTGTGTGTGTGTGTGTGTGTGTGTGTGTGTGGGTGCTTCCAAAATGTAACAAAAACTTGAAAATGCTCAGCAGTTTAGACTTGAAGAGTGTGCTTGGTGTCCGTTTCAGTTTTAGTCTGAGGTTGCAGGATTTAAGTGCTTACCTAAACACAGTAATACAGGCTATTCTAACTGTCTGATTGGCCGATCTTGTTGGGGATGCACTGTATGGAGACTGACAGGAAGGACCTGCACACACTACTAAAGACTCAAAAGACCGCTCACCCTCCTCTGTCTGATTTGTTCTAATGAAAGTATCTAAGCCACGGCAGTAAAGGGCAGTGCTCCTGAGACAAGAATTGATTTAATGACTAAAACAATATACTTTGCATGCTTTATTTATTTCATTTGTATATTTGGTTCTGTGGTTTGAGATGTAAACGATACATCACACAGTTCATGTAAATACATTGCATTCAGATATTGATATTTTTGGTTGAAAAACCTCAACTTCATTGTGTCATGTAACATGAACCATACTGTACACCTTTGACCATATGCCACACAGTTCATGTGCAGCCGGAAATTAGACAACAACCACAAACCAAATTTAAGTTATTTAGCCACATATCTTGAATTTTCTCTTCTAAAACACTACTGAAGTGCAGCTTGCTTTCCTTTCCTTTTTTTATATACAGTTACATTTATTAATGCATTTTCTTCAGAAGTTCATTAGTTGAATCTGCCTTTGCCCTCTTTCTCTTTCACCAGGCACGAGTTTGACTCGGAGCAAATCCCCGACCTGACCAAAGATGTCTACATCCAGGACATCCACTGTGTCGGCTCGCTGTGCAAGCTCTACTTCAGAGAGCTGCCCAACCCCCTGCTCACCTACCAGCTCTACGAGAAATTCTCCGTAAGCAAAGCCTTAGCAGGTCGAAAAACTTCTCCCACTCCAATTACTTGCACTCGTGTAGATACCAGCAGTGTAGGGCTGTAAGGATACGGAAAATAAAACTGAAATCGCAACACTCAGCTCCACAAACCTGTGTCGTGGCAGAATCGACCCCCCCCTTCCAACTCCCAGAGTTATCTTTCCTATCCAGATCCAATGGTAGTATTAGTCCTTTTGGTGCCTTATCCCGGTTTTGTCTAGTACATTTAGCTAACTCTTAAGACACCTAAAAGGTGGGGG
>NC_048419.1:2873837-2893305 GCF_013103735.1 Etheostoma cragini | reverse complement strand
GGGGGGGGAGTTAATGAACGACTAAATGAATTTTGGAAACTTTTGGAAAAATGTTCTAGGTACAAAAGAATCTTTGGTGTTGGATCAATCAACATTTAAATCAATCAATATAAAAAAATAAGGTCTCTGTTATATGTAACTATGTGGCAAAGCAGGATGTAATCAATGACAAAACAATGCCATATGGCAGAAAAAAAATATTATATATATATATATATATTTATTGAGAACCCATTAGTTTAATTTATAATAAAACATCAGATTTATTTTTTCAGAAATCCTAATGTGTATAGTAACTGGTAACTGAAGCTGTCAGATGAATGTAGTAGAGTAAAAAGTACATTATTTCGCTCTGAAATGTAGAGGAGTAGAAAGTGGCTCAAAAAGACTTGAATAAAGAACAAGTACCTTCAATTTGTACTTATGTACAGTACTTGAGTAAATGTACTTGGTTACATTCCACCACTGGATACAAGTATTGCAGCAGATATTCTGTGCTTACCGATTTTTTTCAAATCTCTTTAGCAAAGAACGGAAATTCCTTTAATTTATAGGAACCCTCCAAATGTCTCTTGCAGTAATGAGTCACGGACACCATAGCATGGGGGGGAGAGGAGGGGGTTGTGGCTGCATACTGCTGTCCCCTCTGTGCTCCATGTAGCAGGTGAATGGGCTCAACGTTTCACTGATTTACCCCACTATTTATCTCCCTCTGCCCACCCCCCCACCTCCCCATCTCTCCCTTTGTTTTCACTCTGAAGGATGCTGTGTCAGCGGCGACGGACGAAGAACGACTCATCAAAATCCATGACGTCATCCAGCAGCTTCCTCCACCGCATTACAGGTCAGGGAAGAGGCACACTGCCCCCCTTTGGCAGGCTCTATGACTGCCAGGTTACAGATGCACACTTTGTGTTGAGTCTTCACAACCGCTGCGTGTCTGTTAATGTTTTTCATTGAGAATCATTTAACTTCTCCCAGCTGGTCTTTGCTTAAAGATGAGGAATTTGAGCACATGGTGAAATATTGATGCACGGAAGAAGGAGCTCTATTGTGGCCATTTGTCTGCACATCACTAGTGGGAGCCAATCAAGTTTATATAAATGAGTATTTGATTCTTAGGACCCTGGAGTTCCTGATGAGACACCTTTCGCACCTGGCAGCGTTCAGCTACATCACCAACATGCACAGCAAGAACCTGGCCATCGTCTGGGCACCCAACCTGCTCAGGTGAGATTTCAATGTCAATCCCAAATTTTAAAGGGTGTCAGGGTGTGTGTACACACTCACAGAGCCCTTTCTATAAGTCTGCAGACTTTACATATGGGAATTACCCACAGTTCAAAGCGTGGTGACGTTTACCACGGCGACTATAGGGAAATCCGTAAATTCCAAAGTTAAATAACGGCACGCCACTTGACCACGGATCGGAGTGGACCTGTTGTCCAGCTGGTAGAACAAGAGTTTGAATAAATGTGGAATCAGCCAGCTGTCTCCTGGGCCCCGGCCGTGTAGAAGGCAACAAACTTAGAATAAAATTACAAAAACCGGCAAGTGTCAGCAACATCTTTTGTTATTAAACGTCAAGGTAACATGTGATCTGGTGAAGTGCTGTCCCAATCCCATTTCTACCAATCTGAGCCCATGTGGCCTCACACACTCACTCACTTAGCACCTGAGATCAATTAAGTCTGTGAGTCCTCAGGGCTCACTCTGGGCCGTTGTCATTTACTGACATCATCATCCTATTAGAAATAAATTGTCCATTTTAATAAAGTAATTTGTTGTATTTTATGAGCAAGTCTAGTTTTTATTTAATCAACATTTAAACATAAATACATGTTGGCAGCTAATTAAAGAAGGGCATTAAAAAACATGACAAAATAATAATCTTACCGTTGGGCAGATGAAGAAATTACACATCTTAGGGTTGTCAAGTCACCAAAAGTCAATTTAAGATGAAATCAGTTTGGTGAAAACATACTGCATGTAGTTGAGATTATGAAGGTTCTTTATACTACTACTACTAACTACTACTACTAACAACCATTTCTCAGCCTTGAATCCCTTAGTGGGCCTAGTCCTTTTTGCCAGAAAGCACGGATTCAAGCAGCTGTTTGTGGGAGGGGGCTGAGCAACACACCATCAAATGCTGGAAAGGCATTTTCTCAATCATTTTACACAAATTATGTAATTTACAATCTAACCACTTACGCTTTATTTAATACCATAAAGCTTTAGTGCGTAGGTTTTTTATATTAATGAACGTCCAATGAGGGTAGATTACAGACACTGTTCTACATTTACCAATTATTTATTAAACACTAAATAATACATTTAAAAATGAATATTAAATGAATAAATTATATCTATCTATATCTATGTGGCTATCATGGCTAGTAAATGTTTGTACCAAAATAGTTGTGTTTTCCAGTCTTCGTTTTGGTGAAGGTTCAGCTACTTTCTACTGTTCCTCTGCTGTCTGCATGTCGGAGCTTCGGAGATATCGCGCAGCAGTCGTGTCTTGCTTAGACAAGCCAAGTGTTTAAGCAACACTTTCATCCTTTAACGTATAGCACTTTAATAAACTTTAATAAACAATAAATTCTTCCCTTTTCACTGTTGTCAGGTCCAAACAGATTGAATCTGCGTGCTTCAGCGGCACAGCAGCCTTCATGGAAGTCCGAATCCAGTCGGTGGTGGTGGAGTTCATGCTCAACCATGTGGACGTTCTCTTCAGCACTAAACTTAACTCACTCATACGAGAGGGAGCAGGTACGTACAGGGATCCCGTAGTTCCAACCTCTGCTTACACTGGCATCCCACGAAGCTCACTCCTTCTACCTGACCAATAAACACCATTCCACATCACCAGGTCACAACTCACTGTCACGGCCCAAATCCCTGCTGGTTTCATCGCCCTCCACTAAGCTCCTGAGCCTGGAGGAGGCCCAGGCCAGGACCCAGGCGCAGATCAACTCTCCAGTCACTGAAGACAGCAAATACATTGAGGTGGGCGAAGGTCCGGCGGCCCTGCAGGGAAAGTTCCACACTGTCATTGAGTTTCCCACCGAGAGGTTTGTTAACTCCTCTTACGGATATGCAATTTTGTCTTCAGACCAATTAATACAAAACTACATACTCATATGTGTATTATTGTGAACATTTACTGTAGATTTTGTTGCAAAAGATGTGCATTTTAATGTCATTTGGGCTTAGAGAATAATGTTGGAATGTGGCTCCATCTGCTGGTAGCTGGTGAGACTGCAGGCAGTCATTTCCCTCCTGCACTTGCTTGCCAGAATCTCGCAGCACATAATAAATAATAAGAAGAAGAAGAAGACTTGTCAAAGTCCTCAAAGATGCTTTAGATACAAATAAAAATTGTACAAGCAGTAGTCATTTGATGAAGACACAAGAAATAAAATTAGATTAGTCTTAAATGAAACCATAAAAACATTGCGGTCAGTCTGAGAAGGTGGGATTTAAGTTTTTTTTTTTTTGTGACGGTGTGGGGGCATCTTTCATGTGGTTTGGTAATAAGTCCCTTGGCTCTCTCCAGTTTTAATCTTGGGCAGATGTCATAACTGTGGAGATGCTGTTTAAATTGCAGCATAAAACCAATAAATGTGATTGTTGTCATTGAGTTGTGTATTGTAGTAGTTAGTGAAAGTAACTTTTTCTTTGCCTACTTTTCCACCGCCATTTTCTAATTACAGGAAGAGGCCTCCCATTAAATCCAAGAAGTCTCCTGTGGGTAGTTGGCGTTCTTTCTTTAACCTGGGCAAGTCTTCCTCTATGTCCAAACGCAAGCTGCCTCGCAACCCCAGTGAGCCCAACGAACTGAAGGCCATGGCTCTCGCCGGTGAGTCCTTCTTCCCCATGTGGAAGGAAAATATTCCAATTTTCCCCTTACCATTGTGCAATGAGAAGAGCTTCATTGCAGAAACAAGGCTGAACGCTTAAGCATTTTAATGGCTATGTTTCAGGAGGCAGAGGAGACACGGCAACATTAAGATCAGCCAAAAGTGAAGAGTCACTGAGTTCCCTGCACAATGTTGAAGGTAATCATTTGGGTCTTCCAGTTTCCTTTTACACAGCATACCAAGTTTAATCAGTACATGTTGCTAATAAAATATACATAAATGTAACATATTTCAAATGTTCTTTCTACAGTGTAGCCTACTGTTGTGCTTAGGGCCTGTTAAAAGAAATAGTTTCTAAATATATTAGTTTCCTCCTCCAGGAGAGTCCAAGCTGTACCGTCCTCGGCGACCGCGTTCCAGCAGCGATGCCCTGTCAGCATCCTTTAATGGCGAGCTGCTGGACAGCCGACAGCACTGCAACTCTTACGACAACCTGGGCACCACGGAGGACAGCGACAGAGACGACGGGCCCATCTGTGTGCCGGCCCTCATTTCCCCTCCCCGCTCGGCAGGTGAAGATGTGGACCTTAGCCCGCCAGACATTGGCATGGCCTCCTTGGACTTTGACCCCATGTCTTTCCAGTGCAGTCTCCCCGATACCTCTTACCCCTTCCCACTGGATGACTCACCCGCTGGGGCTGAGGGTTCCACATTAAAGAGGAGCCCCGGAAGTATCTGTGGCAAGACCAATGGCTCCGACCTCATCTCTGCTACCTTCCTGGGTAGCTTGATGTCCCCCTTGTCGTCTACAAACTTATGCCTGGCCGCTGGAGAGAAGGTGGAAAGCAAGAAACTGCCTACTTCCTATTCTTACAGCGATAAACCAACACAGGCTGTGTCGCCCATTAAATGTGGAAAGACCACAAGTTTAACACCATTTGCCACTTCAGAGCTTTTCTCTACAGAGAATCGTGACAAAAATACAACTGGAAAGGCCGTCTCTCCACAGCCATTATCTCCTCCTCCTGCAGCCAAGGACTCTCCTCCCCTGATGGGCAGTGTGCTGCTGAGGGCAGCCGAGCCTTCGCTAAGCGAAGCTTTCCAAATGGAGCTGCACTCTAAACTGAAAGGTTGCGACAGCGTGGACAGTCGAGAGCTGAAGGGAGAGGACAGCATACAGCAGACGCCAGCTGCCAGCAGCCAAGAGGACCAAGGTAGAGAGCAAAGAATGACCTTTCTAAAGTTTTTTTTTTTTTTACCCTATTTTCCCATACATTGGTGTCTGAGTGACTAATGTGAACGAGATTGGTCCAGCATTAAGCGAGAACGCAGCCGTGAACCGTGCTACACTGTAACCTTATAGGGCAACTGTGCACCGTCAGTTTGCGTCCACTAAAGTTCTGTTTTTGCTGCTGACAGGCTCAGATTATTATTCTAAGTGTCTGACAACATTATGGGAAGGATCCCTACAGAGATAGACCTTTTTTGTAAAAAGTAAAATCCTTTTGGTATAAATACAAACGGCTCCAAAATTGCCAATGCCAAACTCGCCAGGCTCCATCGTAAATAGAGTGTATAGAGGCAACATATTTCCACATGTAAATGAGTGAATTAAGCGTTTATTTCAACCAAACCAGAGTAGTGATTGTTGGAACAGTGGAAAGAAGACGGCTATTTAGAGTCCAGTGGGTTTGGCGACAGCCATTCCGGTGACTTTTTTATATTAAAAAAGGGATCTTGCGCTTTAAAAAAAAAAAGGTCGACCTCTCTAGGGATCCTTATCATAACGTTGTCAGTTACCTAGAATATGGACGGAATAAGTGCGCGATTGCCCGTTATTGTTACATTGCAGTGGTCTTGCCTAATACTGGACCAATTGCAAAGATTGTTGTTCCCATCAGTTACATAGACACAAATAGGGTCCAGGTTAAAAAGAATGGAGAGTGTATTTTTTGGCATGTTCACAACTTCATTGTTTTATTCACACTACTGTATGCAGATAAAAAAAAAGGTAACAAGCCATGCTGTCAATTATATAATTGCTTTTTTTGTAGGTTTAGTTGGATGGATTTCATCTTAAATAATGTTTCATATAGTGCCTGAGCACCACACTTAACTTTTCCCCTCTTTCCCAATCTTGAAGCACCTTAAAACCAGCCTGCCTGCCTGCTGTCAGTTCTTTTCTTCACCTACTACTCTCTTGCTTATTTGTTATTCAACTATATATCCCTTGTATTTTTGTGTCCCTGCTAGGAGTCGTAGCTCTGGACTCGTCAAAGGACCTCACCCCTCGTTCCCTCAGCTCTACAGCTCCCACTGTTGCCCCTCTTCCTCTTCCTCCCCCTCCTAAAAATGCTGCCCGCATGTTGGCCCTGGCCCTGGCAGAGTCTGCCCAGCAGGTCTCCAGTCAGTCTCAGTCCCGGTCCTCTGAGGCTTCCACACCGCTGTCCCCTCTGCTGCAACAGGAGGCCTCTGATTTCCAGGACACGCCACATCCTCGGGTCCCACATTTCCACACTTCATCCTCTGAGGGAACGGGAACAGGAAGTTCCCCGCCACCACACAGCGCTGGTCCGACTGTCACTTCATCTTATCCCTCCACTTCCGGTCCTACAATCAAACAGCGGCCCCTAGAGTTTAGCAGCACCACTACCAAGCCGTCAACCAGTACCGAGTCCTCTACAACTCCACCTGAAACACAGCCAGAAACAGACTCCACCCCACCAGACACTCCTTTTTACAAGTGTGCTCCAGGCCCCAGTTCAACCAGCCTGACTTCTCCAATCAGGAAAAGTCCAGAAAGGCAGCAGCCTGTCCCAGGACAGGCCCCAGTCCGTCCCAGCTCCTCTAGTACCACTCCAGCCACCTTCCCAAGTGGCAGCTGCAAAGATACTAGAGTCTTACCACAGCTTGTTCCTGAGGTACGCGTCATATCACTTTCATATGTTGGCTAGTACTTAGACATAATTAAGAGCTTAGAAAAAGACTGGAAACGGGGAAAAGCCCAGCCTTCTACCAGCACCTCTAAAGCTCACTAATTAACACGTTATGTCTTTGTCTTCCTGGAGTCTTGTGGTCACAGTGAGGTTGCCAGGCAACCATAAAGAGACTCTAGGAAGTCACTGTAACTGGCAGAGATGGGAAGTAACGAAGAACAAATACTTAGTTACTGGACTCAAGTAGATTTTTCAGATATTTTTTCTTAACTTTACCAATTATTTTTTTAAAGACTTTTTACTTCTACTTTTACACGAATATCGTTACTTTCTACTCCTTACATTTAAAAAAAATTGGCTCATTACTTTAGTTTCAAGTTATTTCAGTTGAAACTAATTAGATGGAAATATGCATTGCACTTCTGTACCACTATAAGGCGACAAAACAGATTCGTCTGCAAATCATTGCAGCTTGATAGCGGTAACGTCAGCATAGTATTATGGGCGGTAGCATGATTGAAAATGAAGAAAACATTGTGAGCCTGACATATTACATACACTCTTATTATTAGACTCCATGTTCAAAGATTTGCTAGCTTTCAGTTAATTTTCTCATTCGCAAGGCTACTTTTACTTTTACACTTTAAGTAAATTTCCAAGGTCTGTGCTTTGTTAATTTTACTTGAGTAAAGAAAATAAATAAGTACTTCTACTTTTACCAAAGTATTTTTTAACAAGTATCTGTATTTCTGCTTAAGTATGGGAAAAGAGTTCTTAGGCCATCTCAGGTAACTGGACACTTTTACCCCTTGATAAATATAGCATGTTAATTAATTGTAGCTTTAGAAAGGAAGGAACTGGTAGGTGGATTGTCTTTACCTTTGGCCAGCTGATTAATGGTATTTTCGCCTTACTTACCAGAGTTTTTCCTGGCTCAGAATGGGCTTTTGGGGGGAATGTCCCAAATGTTGACAGTCAAAGAATTCATTTCCTGCATTCTGATAAATTTTTAGGCACTTATTTATGGTTAAAGGAACACATTTTGATTTGTGATTTACATATGGTAAGTGCTATTTCTGTTAACAGCTACTTTGTACAGGTTTACAATAGTGTCCTATAATACATTGTATTATTAATAAATTGTCAGTGATGTTGGGTATAAAGCAGTGTAACGTACTGCCCCTACAGTTTGCCACGCAGGTGAACGCGGATTAATTGCAAATTTAACCATCATGGTGTAAAATAGTTTTACTGCCGCTTTTAATTTGGGAAAAATGTGTGTGGCATACAGTAAAAATACCAAATGTGTCAAAAAATTTGCCATGGGGGGTTGTCATGTGTGTAGTTTCTTTAATACTAAAACCTCTTGTCCCGCTGCAGCAATGCTCGGCTTGTTTTTTGTAGACTTTCCTCGCTAAACAAGGGCCTGTTTTGTTTCTTAACAGGTCAAACCAGAGGAGCCTGAACCCCCCCCAGTCCTTTCAAAACCATCAGAGAAGCCACCTCCAACAATTCAAAAGCCCAAGAGGCATGCAGTCTCACTGCCCAAGCATCAAACACAAAAAACTCAGCAACAGAGCCCAGTTCAGATACAGCCTCTTCCATCACAGCCTCAGACCCAGATCCAACCCCAAACACAACCTCAGCTACCCTCGAAGGCCAGCGCAAGAGTGGCCCCCACCTCTGCTGAGCCTGTTGAGAAGCCTTGGGAGGCCATAAAGCCAGTACAGCCCTGTACAGAGTCTGCAAAGTACCACAACGTCTATGGACCCACACCTCCAGCCCCTCCTGTCCGCACCATAGAGAGCAAACTGGCCACAGCCGCACTCAGCCAAAGTGAAGCCTCCTATATTCTGGGTGAAGGCCCGGTGCCTTGCCATCTGGAGGATGCCCTGCCTCACCATCCCCCTTCTCCTCGTAAATCTTCCACACACCAGCCAGCCTACCTGTACCACGCTAAAGGAGAACCGGTCTTAATTGAGCCTCCTGGAACTGCATACTACCACCAGAGGCCGGTTCAGCTGGGCCCGCAGTCCATGCCACACCACTTCCGGCCCGACAGCGTCCCCCCACACCTCTCCTATGTGTCCAAATCAGAGCCTCAGATACCTTACAGTGCCCGACTAGACAACAGATACAGCACTTTAGGCCCCAGGTCCCACCACCACTCTATAAAGTCCAGAGGAAACCCCCGCAGCGTGTACGTGTCTCCGGGGCCAGGGCATCAGGGTTATAGCCACGACAGAAACCAAGGCTATCCCACCATTCGCCGAGTGCACTCACTCCACGTTCCTTCCACTATCCGCTCAGTGCCCATCCAAAGGACTGAAGTTCCTCCAGATGACGAGATTTTCTTCTACCATCGACCCATGTATCCGTGCAAAGCCTACCAGCAGCCCCCCCAGCAGTCCTCACAGGCCGACTACCACGTCACCCAGCTGCAGCCTTACTTTGAGAATGGACGGGTTCAGTATCGCTACAGTCCATACTCTGGTTCAAGCCCTTTGGAGGCGCCTTACTATGACATTGACCCTTACGGCACCATCCGGGTCCGACACCTCCCCTCCCATGGCAGCCGAGATCCGGGAGCCGCTGCTGGCCAACAGGGTGGAAAGGCGACTGGGTACCACTACCTTGCTCGCCATGTCATCCCACCTGGCAAGGAGCACAGCTTTGTGAGCAGGGACATGCCCCCCAGTCATGGATCCAAGGAAGCTGCTGCTTACCTCGTTTGGGGCCCCGAGGAGTCTGAAAGGCTCCGCATGCACTCCATCCGCAGGGAGAGCAGGGCCAGACAGAAGATTAAAGGCCCCGTCCTCTCTCAGTATGACAACGTTGGCTTGTTTGCTCCAGCAGACATACCGAGCTATGAAACCCTGCACCTGCGCAGCAAATCTGACCCAGGTAAAGCTGTGCTGGTTGCAGCCGAGAGCAAAGACGGCCGCTACCTGCCCAGACACATGGTGTCAGACGCCGATGTCCTCATGTACATGGAGACAGACAAGCATGTCCAGGGCAGCGCAGTAGCCGACAAGTCAGACGGCCTTGGCAAGCATAGCAGTACCAAGAAATGCCAATCCTCCCACTCCCTTCCAGCTACTCTGAGCCACAGTCTGTCCCATCAGCAGGAGAGCGGCCGGCACGACGCCAAGTACGAGACCGGAGACGACAAGCTGGGTGGGGACGGCAGCAGGTCTAAACACTGGCAGCAGGAGTACCCCAACAAGTGGAACTTCCAGCCACGTTACGAGGGCCCGGATTCTGACCACCACCAAAATAAATTGAAACCGTCAGGCGGCTACCACAGTACAGAGGACCAGGCGTCAGCGCCCAGGGAACAACAGGCCCGCTCCAAACTGGAGCGGTCACACAGCGTCCGGGAGCAGCAGCACTACAGCCAGGGCAACCCCGACCTGGACAGAGACTTCTCATATCAGAAACAAGGCACAAAGACACCGCTGTCCCACTACGACAACTTGGACGATTACCACCCAGTACCTCAGCCTCAGGCCCCTGTTCAAAAACGTGGAGGCTCCAGCTCCTATCCCGCCCCAGGGTTCACAGTGAGCCACAGCAACAGGGCGTACTCCACAGCACTTGGCCAGGGAGCCTTTATCCAGACTGACATGGCCATGCAGAGGCCAGAGACAGAGATACGTACAGAATTAAGCAATTAGGAGGGGGTAGACATATGAAATTATCTTTAGCTGTGTAGAAGAAAGACTCTATTGCGCTACGGTTGCAGCCTCTGCAGGACAGTGGACTGTAGTATCACCAATATTTTTGCTCCTCTGTATTTTTAATGAATTGTAAAGAAAATTGTAAGACTTTTTACAGAAAGTCCTGAATGTACCTGAAATTATTGTCCAATGGGTCATATTATTGTGATTGATTGAGACCGTAGCCAGTCATAAATGTATATGATATGAAAGATGTAAGGTACTTTCAACAAGGACACAAAAATGTAAAATATATATACCATATATATAAATACATATATATGAATAGAATTACTAGTAAAATGGGATTTTGGTTGTATATTTTTTTTTTAGGTGTGGCACTGGGTATGAGCATCAACTGGGATTAAGGTTTGCATTTTAGAAATGCATGCACACTATCGCTTACAGAACAGTTCTGTGTAGTTCAATATCCATTGCGTTCTTTTTGGATGTTACAGCACAAGTTATTGGAGGAAAATATATTTAGGTCATCGCATCCTCCCTCTGCTAATATGTACACAAGTAGGCGGTGCGGGCAAGAATCTGCCTGGGCGTGAGGTTTGATAAGGAGCTGCAATGGGTTAATTTCAGATAATATAGTGGTTATCAATGTCTTATTTTCTGTGTGACTGTGCCATTTTTTTATGTAACTTTGCTATAAACAGATTTCAATCAATTGTAATGGAATGGTTTGGTACTTTTTTTTTTTTTTTGGAAAAGGGACCAAACGACTTGGCGCTGTTGTTGCACATAACCGGATGAAGAGGGGAAGGTGGATGGATGCCTGTTGTACCTTTTTTAATATGTTTTTTTTTCATCGCATTCTTGGTACTTTCATGAACTGGACTGACTGAATAAAGTTGAAAACAATATCCTCTCAAACAATGTGGTGAAAAACATGTAGCCGCTGCTTTGTGGGGGGAAACAACTTGGTCATGAGCCTTAAATTTTGTTCCAACAGACCATATTTTGTTTACTTCACCCTTGCCATAATGCATTGGGATATCTAGATTTAAGATCACCTTTGATGGTTTTTGATTGTTCAGGGTTGACAGGGGAGGTGACCCCCTGGGGTCCTCACTGGTTCTGAATTGAACACAATGGGGGAGGGAATTCTTTTACTCTATTTTTTTAGCTATCTGGGGCCATTCATTACAGTCTGGAAATGATTGTACATTCATCTGGTATTATACTACATGCCCTTTTGGTTCATTACACCATATGGATTACAATATGTTTCAAAAATGTCTAAATCCAGGTTGTACTCTGTAACTGTTTGACTTCTATTGCTTGCAGGTTTTGCTCCTCTTGCCTTATCTAAAGCCTCTACCTTTTCAGATGGAGAACTGAAGTAAGGCACTGTCTAATTGAATGTGAAAACACTCCTCTCTCTCAAACTAGAGGTATCTGCAGTTAGATATGAAATGAATAAAACTGTTCAGGAATAGCTGTAATCTGTCTTTTAATATGTGCGTGATATTACATGTGTTGATACACATCTCCAGTCTTATGTGAAGGAAAACTTTGACAAATTTTAATTTAATAAAGTAGGAGTAGTACTTTGAAGGTATAACACAATGGCATGAATGTGTGCCCAGTTATAGGGTTCTTATGTCACACTTTTCTTTGTCCTTCTTGGTCAAAGATATTTCAGAGTTAGAAAACCTAGTCCGTCTCTGGTGTTGGGGGTTGGGGTTCATCCCTCTCTCTCTCGACCTGACTGCAGTTTGTCATCTTAACCGACTTGAGTGGGCAGATGCTCACATTCGATGGTGTCTGGCCCTTTGAAGAGGTGTTCTCTTCATGGATGAACCCTAACCATAACAGACCATAACCGTAACCCCTGGTACTGACTGGTTTTGGAGCTGCACATTTTGCCGTGGCCTTTCAATGTGGCCAGCCTAAGACACACCTGTCGAATATCCTGCTGTCTAATCAGCATCTTGATATGCTGCACCTGTGACGTGGATGGATTATCTCGGCAAAGGAGAAGTGCTCACCAACACAGATTTCGACAGATTTCCCAACTAAATTTGAAAGAAATAGGCCTTTTGTGTACATAGAAAAAGTCTTCGATCTTTGAGTTCAACTCATGAAAAATAGGGGCTACAACAAAAGAGTTGAGTTTATAATTTTACTTCTTGTTGAGGTTTGAAGAATTTTCAAAACGAGACTAGCTTGCCCCTCCCTCCTCCTCAATCTGTCCCCTCGCTTCTGTGCTTCCGTGCACTAATGTTTTTTACAGTGTGTTCAGGGGACAGGCAGCTAGCAGATAGTGAGATGTTTTTTACAGTGTGTTCTGGGGACAGGCAGCTAGCAGACAGTGAGATGTTTTTTACAGTGTGGCCTGGGGACAGGCAGCTAGTAGATAGTGAGGAGATAATTGTTAGTGTGTTCTGGGGATAGACAGCTAGCAGATAGTGAGATGTTTTTACAGTGTGTTCAGGAAACAGGCAGCTAGCAGATAGTGAGATGTTTTTTACAGTGTGTTCTGGGGACAGGCTGCTAGTAGATAGTGAGGAGATAATTGTTAGTGTGTTCTGGGGATAGACAGCTAGCAGGTAGTGAGATGTTTTTTACAGTGTTCTGGGGACTAGCAGATAGTAAAATGTTTTTTTACAGTGTGTTCAGGGGACAGGCAGCTAGCAGATAGTGAGATGTTTTTTACAGTGTGTTCTGGGGACAGGCAGCTAGCAGATAGTGAGATGTTTTTTTACAGTGTGTTCTGGGGACAGGCAGCTAGCAGATAGTGAGATGTTTTTTTACAGTGTGTTCTGGGGACAGGCAGCTAGCAGATAGTGAGATGTTTTTTACAGTGTGTTCTGGGGACAGGCAGCTAGCAGATAGTGAGATTTTTTTTACAGTGTGTTCTGGGGACAGGCAGCTAGTAGATAGTGAGGAGATAATTGTTAGTGTGTTCTGGGGACAGGCAGCTAGCAGAAAGTGAGATGTTTTTTACAGTGTGTTTTGGAGATAAGCAGCGAGCCGATAGTGAGGAGATGTTTGCTGTATGTGACCACAGATGTTGTAGCCTAAAACACTTGTGACATGGCTTGGAGCACCTTTAGGGAGCTCCCCCGATCTTATAACACGATGATAGCCTCCCATATTTATATTGGAATTTCAGAAAACATTCAAAAACTGCTTTTACACTATAAGCGAACTGGACCATGATTTAGCCTGATCCAAAGTGAGACTATCTCTTTAGGTCGGAGTGGAATGGAATGGAGTAGTACAGTACTAGTACTAAAACGGTAAAAATCATCCGGGGGAGACGCATCAATACAGTACAATACCTCTCTCTGAAATGTAGCCGAGTAGAAGTAGGAAGTGGCATGAAAAGAGAAGACTCAAGAAAAGTAAAAGTACCTCAACATTTGTTCAGTACTTGAGTACATGTACCTAGTTACATTCCACCACTGTTCAGAACTTCTGATATTGAGGAATACAACCAGTAATTTAAATAATGTGTGTAGTTTCCATCTCTTCAAAGTATAGCCATCGATGTTGTGACTAGTTTTCTACACTATCTTACTCATTGTATCTTAATCAGTTCGTTATTCTGATATATTTGCATGACAGTGGACCCTGAACACTACTCCCAAGCAACAAATTTAGATCCGTAGATCATTAAAATAGATTTTAGCATGTGTATTAATTAATCCTACTGTACTAGATTCCTTTTTGTTTATAAAGTATTAACTAAATACATTTTTATTTAAACCAAATTTAATTTAACCCTTGTTGTCCTCCCGGGTCAAAAACTAACAAATTTGACATTTTTGTCCCTTTTTTAAACTTTTTTTGTTGTTTTTTTAAGATTCCACTAACACCACCTTACCACCACTAGTTTTACACTACTTTGAAATCATGGTTAATAACACTATTTTTTATAGAATTATACCTAATATGAGTAGCTATATAAAAAAAGCAGAAATTATGAATTGTATTGATTGAATTATATGATAAGATCAGAGGTACGTACAGATCAGTCTCGTAAGGAATGAAAGTGATCAGTTGTATTTCCAAAGAGCGTTGTAAGGAATCCAATCCATGTTTTGTGGTAATTTAGTTAAAAAGAAACCCATATTTCAGATATAGACATTTTTGGGGTCAGATTTTACCCGAGGACAACAGGAGGGTTAAAAAAAATCTGAAAAGGCAAGTAACAATGTAATAAGTCATTTGGTTCAATAAGTAACATTAAAAAGAAAGTAGACAAATTCTACTTTAATTACAACCCCATACAGAAAAATTAGGAAAGTAAAGAAGAGGTAACTATCAATTAAAAAGAGAGCTATATGCTCATATTGTGTGCCTGATTTCTTAACATATCATTTATTTCCTCTTTTTATTCTGTAATTTGTATTGTGCAATAAATGGGGGAACAAATTCAATTTTGCCTTACATAAAATAATTACGTAATATGTTCTAATAGTACGTCGTTGTCGCATTGTACTCAACATTAACGTTTTGAACAAAAAGTTTCAGTTTAAGAAATTAAGTTCCAGTTGTTTACCAATGACGGCAGTTGCATTGTGGGAGACAGATGATTGACACGGCCGCCATTTTGCTCCTGCTCGCTCTGCTTCCATTGTGTGAGTGATAGTAAATATCTGACACTGCCAGACAACCACAACTCACTTGTATCCTTGCGGAGAAAAAGCGCTTAATTCACCCTTGGTAAGTAAAATTTCTGGCATACTTTTTTAATAATAGAATACTATACGTCGTTTTGTAAAGAAAATGGGACGGATAAAGTTGTTTTTGTGCTGAAATAGCGTGTTATTTCGCCGCGGTTGAGAGGAGAAAAAGCAGCTGCCGCGATGCTCAAGCAGGGAGAAAAACGGCTCAGTACTTCCACTGCCGAAAGAGCTGCTCCACTTTCATATCCGATTTCTACTTCGCGGTTTCTCTTAAATATACCACCGCTTCACACGGCTTGCCGTTTATTTGGTAGCTACACTTGTCTCCTACGTTTTGTTGGTAGTCTTGTGTGTACACGTTGTTTGTTTTTGAGGAAAAACATCAAAGTTTACGTCTCGCTCATTGCCTGTATCTCGGTAGGTTCGTAAATTGGGTCTGCGGCCATAATCTTGCGGAATGAGGCGGAGTTAAGGCGCCTCGTCCCGCCCTAAAACGTAGCAGAGTGACTCATCATTGGTCCGAAAATGCGACACAGACACAGCGGATTGGTGTATTCCAGAAAAATGACCAGTTAAGCAGTGTAGTCGGGAGCACACAGTGTTTGGATTGGTTCAGGGCGTTGTGTCTATGCAGCTGCCAAACCGAGGGAAAAGTTTTCCCAAGCGGCTCTATACGACTGAATTTGAACTAAACGTGTGTGTGTGTCTGTGTGTGTTTGGGGGGGAGTCTTGTCACGTTGAGTGCATAAAAATACTTGACCGATGCTTATGCAAATGTTTGTGTGAAATAGTGATAATAAAAAAACCGCAAACACAATTCTCTAAATCAACGTTGTAGTATTATGTAAATGTAAATGTGCTGTATTTATACAGCGCTTTTCTAGTCTTAGTGACAACTCAAAGTTTATTATGGTTGATTCAGTATTCAGTTTTCATTTTGACTTCACTGATAACCTTTTACTGCTTTTGTCAGTTCCAGGGATCAGTATATGTGTTCAGGCTAAATAGTTTGCAAAGTTATTATTGTTTTATACATTGTTTTAACTGTTTGTCCAGAGGGCCCATGATAACACTGATAATATATATAATATACAAACCCCACAATGAACTGAGTAGACATTTATGAATAAACGGCCAGCGTATGTAACAATAACATTATTAACATGTATTGTCATGCTGTTATATTTTTGATGCTCCCTTCAGGTGACTCTTCGTCGTAATGGCTCGTACCAAGCAGACTGCTCGTAAGTCCACCGGAGGAAAGGCTCCTCGTAAGCAGCTGGCCACCAAGGCTGCTCGCAAGAGTGCCCCCTCTACCGGAGGCGTCAAGAAGCCCCATCGCTACAGGTAACCGCTGGATTTCCTTAAAAACCGCCATTTCTTTGACAAATCCTAACATCATTGAAACCATCTGCATTAGGGATCCACCGATTAAATAATTCTCTTATTATAAAAGCTATCGATCTAACTTGCTGAATGAGCAGACACTCAATCAAACACATTTTCTATTTTCCAAAATATTTTTATTGGAAAATATAAAGTACAATGCTTCCAGTCACAGATACAATTTACCCTTCTTTTTGTTTGTTTTTACATACTGTATATGCACATGTACACGGACACATATACACACATAAAAAAAAAAAAAATCAAACAACCTCTAAGAATGTAGGAGATAATATTTGAATTAAATCAGAGTCAAACACATTTATTAACAGTTTATTTAAAGTTGTGTGGATCAGTTTCAGCAAATATGACAGAAATATAGTTTTATAAGTCTACTGCACCTTTCAAGTGAGACCACAGTTAGTTAAACAGGTGTACCTGAAGGCACCAAAGAGTCCCACATGGTTTACCTTTGTTGTTTGCTTACAACTCACTTACAGGGAAGTGTAAATGTTGGAATCCAAAAAATCACATGTGTATATATGTTTTGTCACTTTCGTTTAATAAAGCCTCCTGGTTGCACACATCAGAGTTAAAAGCTATGGGGGCATTTTTTTGTTTTTAAAGTGACAGAACTAAGCGTCACGTTATTTGTTCAGAGGATAAATCCCTTCGAGCGTGTTGCAGATAAGAGCTTTGCCGCGTGTTTCAGGCCTGGCACAGTGGCTTTGAGAGAGATCCGTCGGTACCAGAAGTCCACTGAGCTGCTGATCCGTAAGCTGCCCTTCCAGCGCCTGGTCAGGGAGATTGCTCAGGACTTCAAGACCGACCTTCGTTTCCAGAGCGCCGCCATTGGAGCCCTGCAGGTGGGTGTGGGTGTGGGTGTGGGTGTTTACAAAAGATATTGCTAAAGCTAGATCAGTACGAATTCCAAATAGTTAAAGTGGTCTACTTCTCCTGCTAATATGTGCTGTCCCTCCCTCCGCCTGCAGGAGGCCAGTGAGGCGTACCTGGTGGGTCTGTTTGAGGACACCAACCTGTGTGCCATCCATGCCAAGCGTGTCACCATCATGCCCAAAGACATCCAGCTGGCACGCCGCATCCGTGGAGAGCGCGCTTAGACGGCCTCCCCGTGTTTCACCTCTGTCCTGTTTTTCTTGACCTGCCCCTGCCCTCACTCTCTTGTTCTACCCCACCCACCATCGCATCTCCGCCCATCCCTGTCCCTCTCCCTCTCCCTCTCCTGCCTGCCCAGCTTCTCAGTAGACTTTAGAGTAATCCTGATTATGAAGAGATAGAAGTATGTTAAAGTCTGGTCTCTCATAGGTTTTTTTGTCTTCACCAAATGTTTTTAGGGTACCTGTTTCGTGCATGTAAACGGTTTTGCAGATCAGACGCACATGTTTACACACACTCCAACAACCAGCTCTCAACTGTGGTCAGTGAGGCAAACAGAGCTGAAGCAGAGGGACGGGGCCGAGGGGCTAGTCTGCTTAAGGGGAGCTGCAACTTCCACAGCAGGGTGCTATTAAAGCTAGTCCTGAGGCCTCGCATCCCCTCCAGCCCAGTCCGTCGCTCAACACCCAACTCCCGGCTCGCTCTGCAGCCAGACGGCTCGCTCCACCTTTTCAAACCACCTCTTCATCTCTGTAACCTGCACTGGGAGTGGATGGCGGTCTGTTGGTCTGTTTGCGTGGATGTGTGAGCTCTGATCTTTCGGAACACTTGTACTCAACAAACGAGAATTGTTTTGGTTGCTTAAGAATATTGATTATCGTTGTGGATATGGTGTCTATTTTTTTTACGCATTTAATTCATGGGTGAGCATCTCTTCTCTTTACCACTTACAAAATTATCAAATTAAGAGTAAAAAAGCAATTATTATTGTCAACATGGTTATCAGTTGTTTCTATTTTCCAAGGATCTGATTTGCAATAGAAAATCACGAAGGGCTTGTCTGTTTTCCAAGGCAACTTCTATTCTAGTGGCAGCCACACGGGGGCGATGCTTTACCATCTCCTCTAGTCAATTGTTCACTGTAGATCAGTCATTACAGCTCTCTCTTTCTCTCTCTCTCTCTCTCTCTCTCTCTCTCCACAGATAGGCTTTAGATTTGTCACAGCAGTAGGAATTGACATCATAGTGAAGGTTAGACTCTGCATGTTAAGGGTCTGTGTGTCTCCTGGTCTCTGTAGATCTGAACGTGAATCTGTCCCTTTCTCAATATTTGTGATACACAATATAACCTCATATTTGTTTTCTTTTATATTTTTCTTATTCCTCGAGATTTTCAGACGTATAAATAGGCTGATCTTTGTATTTTCCAAATTTCTCATATTATGGTGGTAATAAATAGGTGTTAAAACAAACGGATGCTAGTTGGAGTGATTTATATGCAGATAAGGTGTGTTAATGGTTATCCAAAAGAGGTTGAACACATGAATGCATTACTAATTATAATCCAGTGAAATAATCCAGTATATATAAAGTACTGTGTGTGTGTGTGTGTATATATATATGTGTGAATGCTTTAAAAAATGGAAGTGTTTGTAGTTTATATTCGTCAATTGACCAAATGTAGTGAATGAACAGAAGAGGAATCTAAATCAAATCAGTATTTGGTGCAACCACCCTTTGCCTTCAAGACAGCATCAATTCTTCCCGTTACACCTACACCCAGTTTCTGAAGGAGGACCTCGGCTGATAGGTAGTTCCAAACCTCTTGTAGAACTAACCCCATATCTTCTGTGGGTGTAGGCTTCCTCACATCCTTCTATCTCTTTATGTAATCCCAGACCCACTCAATGATGTTGAGATCAGGGCTCTGGGAGGGCCATGCCATCACCTCCAGGACTTCTTGATCTTCTTCATACTGAAGACAGTTCTTAATGCCCTTGGCTGTATGTGCGGGGTTG
>NC_048419.1:2866922-2873737 GCF_013103735.1 Etheostoma cragini | reverse complement strand
TCCTCAACGCTGTCCGACTTTTTGCAAGTGTACCTATAAGAACTGATGCTGGTTGAAGGCAAAGGGTAGTAACACCAACAAGTTATGTGATTTAGATTTTTTGTTCCCTCACTTTGCATTTTGTAAATGGAAAAAAATACACAATCACTTATATTTTTGAAAGCATTCTTAGTTTACAGTATTTTCTCACACCTACCTAAGACTTCTGCACAGTGCTATAAACTTGAAGTAATAATAATAGTGATAACATAAAGTAACAATCCAATCTACACAGTTCTACAAAAAAGATGATTGATGATAAGATGTTTTTACTTTTATGAATCATTGAATGCAGGACTTTTACTTGGACCTGAGTATCTTTTACTGGTATTACTATTTTTTGGGGCTTTTACTTAAGTGAAAGCTCTGAGTACGTCTTCAACAACTGGTGGATGGTAAGAGGGCCGGAAGGCTTCTTCCTTCCGTGTGTCGTGTTTTTGTTTTCTGGCACTAACCTTCCTCAAGGTCTGCCTCGTGCTGCCATCCCCCATCACATCTGCTCCTCTCTGGGATTACAGCACAAATGTCTGTCTGAAACACTCAGTACTGAGGGGGAAGATTACAAGTGCCCTGCACCCTTCAAGAGAGGTTAACCAATCAGGGTGTGCAGACGCAGGGATTAACCAATCACACCACGGAGGGGGAGGGCGGAGGGATTAAACCAGCACAGAGTGGGATTAGGTCAGTGTTGAGTGCAGAAAAAAGCTTTGAAATGTCTCTCGCTACCCGTTAACATCTCTCGGTGCAGCAGATCTCAGGTTATAATGAAGATGTTGTGGCATTTTACATGGTTGGAGACAAATCAGAATTAAATTTGATCCTTTCTAATCAGAATTACAGTAGAACTATCTCAGGAGTGATACTTTATAGAGCCCTTTATATTGCTTTAGCCGAAGCATTTATCATGTAATTTGCACAGATGAAATCTGATTCTAAACGACACCTTTAGACAGTTTAGATGTATTGGAGATGTTACGGTAACTGCTGAAAAATGACAACCCCAGGCAATTTAATGTAGCTTTAAAATATGGCAAATGATGTCATGGAGATCAATGGGAGGGTGGTCATGCTTTGGAACATTTGTTGTGTAACAGAGAGTCTTTTCTTCCTGTCCTCAATCACAATACAGCAACAGCACACACCTCTGGCAAACTTATTTGATGTCATGGTTAAGTTTGTGGGGCAGCAATCGGGTCATGTGGAGAAAATTTCTGAAGAATTAGGGAGACCGAGGGGGTCCAGGAGGGGTTGAAAGAAGGGGAACCACTGATCTGATAGAGAGCTATCTCAGAGTTGGAACAATTACTGACAACCATTTAAGTGAAAATTCTTTATTAAACTGCATCGTTTGAATGATTCGTAACATGGGGTGTTTTCGTGGGATGGACAGGACAAGTGGGATGCACGTGAACTGAAACAAAAGGCCGACAACATGAGAGAAAACAGGCAGAGGTAGAGAAAAGCCAGACTGCAGAGTTGAAGAGGGAGTGAGGAAAGATGGATGAAGATAGAAAAGAAGCAAGGAAAGGAAGGGGAGGATGAGAAGACCAACGTGGGCAAGATGGGTGAGAGACGGAGAGAGACAGAGGGGGACAGGGCAATAATCCTAACTAATTCACTTAGGGCATTGCTGAAGGTAAGCTAAGAGGATTGGGACACTCCCAGAATCAGATAAGCTAAAATAAGCAAGACGGAGCATCGAGGGCCACGCAGACCATATGACAAACATGACGGGTCCAGACCTGAGCACAACACGGCCACTTCACCTCCGCCATGTCCACTCTTCTTCTTGGCCTCTAACTGCGGATCAATAACTCCACATGCATCAGAATCAGCCGAGTTCCTATCAAGCTACAACTTTGCAAACACAAACCAGAGTTGATTTTAAAGAATCTCAATAATTGTCAGTGCACAGCATGTAAAGAAGAGATCACTTTAATATGTCACACAACTAAAAACAGAAGATCTATTGTTTCCATCAAACAGATTGGGATGATAACACTAAAGGCTAACACTGTAATATGCAACACAAATGCTCAGAATTATCTAAACGCATCCAAACTACATATTTTAAATGTAGCGTAAAATAATAAGAATAAATACCTCAAAAGAATTAAACCCTGACGGGGGAAGTGACCTACGGGACACCGGAGCTACTTCCTGTCAAAGCAGCGCTCCTTTCCCTCTATGACAATGCATGTTTAAAACAAAATGAAAACACACGTGTGTGTGTGTGTTTATGTGTGTTAAAAGAAGAGATGGCTCAGTGTGTTTCCATATGTACGGCTCCAGTGTTTTCCTACAAACTCTTTAAAGGCTTTTGCTCACTTATTTAACCTAACATGAAGAAGACGACTGATATGATTTGCAGTCAGGCAGCATTGATGACAGCCACTGGTCCCTTCATCTCCAACGTAGTTCAGATAAAATGCATTTCTACAGAGGTTCCCTTTAGAAAATAAAACAAAATCTTACAACAAGAAACTGAAAACCAAAGAGAACAAGTCCTGCTTCACACTATCTCACATGGGACTTGTTGACACACACACGAACACCACCCTGTCTTGCTTTCTTAGAGGACCTGGAACTTCCAGGAGTTTTGGTCCTTGTGGTCCAGGCAGTCCATTGTGGTGAAGCCCAGTTTCCAGGCCTGCTGGTCCTTGTAGTCCAGGCAGTCAACAGAGGTGAAGCCCAGAGAGGAGGCCGTGCTGTAGCCCTGTGAGGACAGCGAGGCCGGGGACTGGCTTAGGGAGCCCCCCATCGAGGGCACAGTGATGGGGCTGAGGGCGCCCACGGTGCCTGACAGCTGCGAGTGCATGGGGGACAGGTAGGCGCTGCAGTCCAGGCCGGTGAAGTAGGAAGTGGTGCTGGCGTAGCCTTGGGTGTAGGCCGACGGCTGGCCGTAGCTCATGGGGTAAGGGGAGGGCCGCTGCATGCAGGGGGCCGAAGAGGAGGCCAGGGGGTCCGGCAGGGGCGAGATGGCCGGGCTCCAGATGGACACAGCTGTGTTTCCAGTGCTGGAGCTCGGGACCAGGCTGGGGCCTGACTGGACAGAGGACGGGCTGTAGGAGCCCGACGGGTTGGGAACCGGATCAGGGGCACTGGGTTCCTGCACTGGAGAGGCCTTCTTTTTGGGAGGGCGAGGCTTGGACTGCCCACTGCTCTGCTGCTGCTGCTGACGACACTTGGCACGGCGGTTTTTAAACCAAACCTGGAATGAAATTTCAGAAAACAACTTTTAGACCTGCAAATATCTGGAGCTGTAAATAAATTATAAAAAATAAAATTAAAGTGAGGGGTTCAGAGGTGAGAATGGACACATGTGACCTATAAATGCATATGCAGAAGAGAGCATAAATACACTGCTGTACTCTTACTGTAGAAGAGGTTTGTTGCCTTTAAGGCTTTTAAGATAGTCTCCCTATAGTAACGCCCAAACACTGAGCAGTATGGCCTCCATCTTTGCTGGCCCACTTCTCCAGTACCTGTACACGTGACTCAGGCAGGTTGATCTTGAGGGCCACCTCCTCCCTCATGAAGATGTCTGGGTAGCGGGTCTTCGAGAACAACGCCTCAAGGATGTCCAGCTGTGTTCGGGTGAAGGTGGTGCGTTCTCGGCGCTGCTTCCGGGGAGTGGCTGCAAAGCAAAACGTAGCGGGTTATTATTCTGGCCAAAACAGAGGGCTGACCTGAATTATGAGCTGGTATGTTACAGACAACATGAAAGGTCATTTAATGATTATTATTATTATTATTATTTTTAACTTATTACCAGCTACGACAACACATTCAAATATGAATGGGTACTCCACAGTAAATTATACTGTTTTCTACAGTCTGCCTGTGACCAGTTTTTGACAGTGTGTGTAGTTGCTCATTAAACCAACAGTCGCTGGTTCCCCGAGAAGGAGAAACATTTATCATTTTATTTAGTCATTTAACTATAGTTTGAACAGTCAAAGTCATATCTATATGGCACGCGGCCAAATGCCTGGGCATGTTTGTTTCAGAACAAGTACAGTGAGTCCCGTGCAATCCCAGGTATTTAGCATGTATCACATAGTGTCTCCATATACAGTCAATCTATAATTATCTGAGCGTCAGCGACGTGAGACCGTTTGAGAAGGCTTGAGGGCAAAAGTGAGAAACATTTAAAAAAAAAAAAATACTAATTGTGTTTGATTCCTGACACTGAACTCACCAAAGCGCACACATTGTCTGTGTTTCATAAGGTTGCATTGTATCTGTGGTTTAACTCTGTGTACCATTCTATCTCCGACAGCAGTGTAACCAAATGGGATGCATCAATCTCTCATAACGACACTCACTTCTTTTATGGTATTTCCTTGGTTCAATCAGTGTAGTCATGTCATTTTTTTTATTAACCATGTCATTATTATATACAAACTTTGTGTCAACACGTGTGCTCTTATGAAACCAATTATTCATATTGTTTTATCCTTTAGTTCATTTTGTTCGCTACAGCATTACGCACAGCCTACGCGTCTTTACGCATCATTCAGGCGCAATATATTCTAAATGACCCGAAAAGCAGGAGAAAATACTTAAAAGTAAAACAAAATCAAGTTTTTTTTTTTTTTTTAAATAGATGAATTTATACTTACATGGATACGCGATGGTTGTGTGTAGCACATCCATTCCGGGGCCAGGCATATTTAACCCGTTCATGGTGTAATGGGGTTGCTTTATGTAGGACATCATCCTGACAGCAGGCTTTTAAGTCCTGTCGCTGACTTGTATGTCGGACACGCAACACACGCAACCGAGGGCCCCCTCAGAGCTCTGCTGGGGCAACGAGTCCGTGCGTCGGGTCCAACCGGAGAGAAGCGGGACGCGCCGGAGTTCTCTGGAGAAACCTCGAAGTGTTTTTTCTTTTTTGTCTTATACCTGCAGCTTCAGCTTTGGACTGCGTGTCAGCTTATCAGCAGAGCACACTGTGGTGCTCTGAGCATCCGAACTGCCTCTGCAAGTCCTGTTTCACACAGTTAAGTCATCCCACAGGTGAAGTGGCCCCGGGATGCCTTTGCGCCTTGGGGAGGTCGATCTACTGAGTTTCTTTACCGGCACACGCTGCTAATTAGAGGGAGCAAGTGGCTTCAGCAAAACCCTCCCACCACACACACACACACACACACACACACACACACACACACACACACACACACACACACACACACACACACACACACACACACACACACTATCCAAAGCAACAGGCTACAAAATACAAACCATTCTTACACATAGTTAGTTTCTTATAAATAAATTCTAAATGATTTGTATGAATAATAAAAACAACAACAGTAGTCCAAAAACGAAAATCTATAAATTATATGACAAAAAAAATGTTTTGAATGTTAAAATGTTATGAAAGACGAAAAATAAACAGGAATAATTTCTGTTCCAGCAATGACAAAGTTGATGAACAGAACATGCCAGTCTCCATTAAAGTTCTCATTTTGCCATCCTTCCTTTCCCTTTTTCCTGCTGCTGATCAATGAACCCGCTGCTCATCTGCTGCACTTCATACATTCACACATAATTGACAGATTACATTTATCTCCAAAACAGCTGCATACACACATGCTGCCTTCACACACACTCTCACACACACACACACACACACACACACACACACACACACACAAACACCCAGATGCACCAAACCGACAAAGCCCATTTGATTTATCATAATATGCTTTATCTGAAAAGTAAGTATCTTATCTCCAGATAAAGGGAGGAAAGACAGAGCAATCCGTTTAGTGGTGGAGCAGCAAAGGAGGCCAGAGGGAACCACAACCGCACACAAAGGGCCGAATGGACAAGTTGATGTTCAGACTGGGATGAGAAAATACAAGAAAACTGCAGAAGATAGAGAAGGTGGTGACAGGAGAGTTGAAGCTGGAGGGAGGAAGGAGAGAGCGAAGCGTGGACATTCAGAGGATTCAGATCAAGCAGCAGAATGGACACCTACACATGGACACGTTCTAACGTAGATATGGATCCATGAAAACATCCTGGAGTTCCCCTTGGTTTTTGTGGACTACATTGTTGCCACTGAGAGAATATTGCTCAGGAATGAATTTGAGAGTCTGAAAGTCTTTGACACACTCAGTTCATCATCATCAGTTATCACTTGTTAACTTGTAACTGCTTTACAATTATTCAAAAATAGGTTCTCTTCACTTTTGGGATTTTGTTATTGAGTTTTGTTTACAAAGGACTTTTCCTTTTGAACATCAGGTCATTCGGACTATCTGCTATTTGGAAATGTTGAATTATTAAAATGAGGTATTGCAATTAATGGCCAAAATGTAGATTCTGAGGTGAGATTTTTTTGTTAAATGTGAGATTCTTTTTTTTTGTTTTTTTATCTGATAATTATGATCAAATGTGTTATATGAACACTGTAGATAAGTGACATCTGTAACTCCGAACTCCAGAGGATATTGGTGATGGCGATGCGGTCCAACCCAATAGTGGAAGGGCTTGCAGCAGCAAATAGGGATGTACAGAGAAGAGGAAAGAGCTGGTGTAATCCCTGCCTGACTGCCCCTCCCCCCTAAATCTGGACTCCCAGAGACACATTCAGGATGATGCAAGGAAGCGATTTTATCTCAGGACCGAACTGTTTGTCTTGAACATTCTGGAGGTCGACTGAGGCCTGAAAAGTCAGGGAGATGGAAAAAAAGAGAGAAAGAACAGGTAGACAGAGTGGAAGGAAGAAAGAAGGGGGAGCAGGTACGGGGGGGGGG
>NC_048419.1:2853546-2866772 GCF_013103735.1 Etheostoma cragini | reverse complement strand
CCCCTTCCGGCCCAGTTAAGACTCATGCCAGTTGGAGCTCCATACTGTCACACACACACACACATACACACACACACACACACATACACACACATACACACACACACAAAAGCACCAATATCCAACACTGCGTTGTATGGTGGTTTCAACATTGTGTTCACTGGTGCATCAGATAGTCCACATAGGGGACAGACAGCTGTGTCTGTGAGACACCAGTCCATCCTGAGATTCTTCAACTTGCTGAGTCACCCTGAAGCCCAAAACAACGTGACCTGTGAATCTGGGTAGACGCTGAACATTTAGAGGATAGGTTCACAAGTGTGTCTTCAAACATTACTCCCCGGCCCGTGTGTTAATACTGTTATGACAGTTCCCAAAATGTCCAACTTTTATTCCTTTAACCCTTGTATTGTCTTCCCTTTTGGGACCCTCCTCATGTCCCTCGGGTAAAATTGTAAAAACAATTATGAAATAAAATTTTACTTCATAATCTATTAACTCATATTGTCTTTATCTCAATTTGAAACAAGTGAGATACCATATATGTTCAGGGACTGCAATCAGTCTCTACTAGCACACAATTAAGAATGGAAGTGGGATTCATTTTTTGTCATAAGGTTATGATTCACGTTAAAAATCCACTATGGAAAAAACATGAGCGTTCATATCCAGATCAATTTTCTGAATTGAGTCTGGAATACATGTTTATCACAGAAAATAAGGTAAGGCCATTCATAAAAGGTAGAAAAAGCGTATGTTTTTTCTTCTTGTAAAAATTTAAAATTGGGTCAATTTGACCCAAATACCATAGAAGGGTCAAGATATTTCAAGGCTATATTCTACTTTGTTTTTAGTATCATTGGGAGTATTACAGTAAATGCATTATGAATTTATTATTGTATTTAACATTGTACATGATGCCATTACAATCACAATCCACTGCATTATATAGAAACAGAGTCACAAAGCATTTTTCCCCCAAAAGATTATAACATAACATATTCAACCCTACCAAATATACGTTTTAAAAATGGGGTTAATACCATCGCTTTTGACATAAGTATTTGAGACATATTTCCTTCCGTGTTATACATTTTGACATGTTTTGCCCACTTTAGATGTTTCAGTTTAACATTGACAACACAAGTGTTCCATTTGTCACAGCAATGATTTTGTTTTTCCTCATAAGATAATATCTTCACATCACATGCAATGGCATCATAGAGAGAGTGAAACATTTGGATTACACATTGTCTTGTGTGAAAATACAATGTGGTTTGACTTGCTGCCTGTGGGCAACATTATAGTCTTCATTATGTCATAATGTGAGTTTGTCAGATGTCCCCCTTGCATGCAATGCATGCTGGATGTCTGGTCATATCTGCAGAAGACACAGAGATTCTTTCCCATGTGTCCTAGAGTACGGGACAGGACAGACGCTGAAGACAGGGCCAAACTGCTGGGCTTCTCTATCTGGAGCTGTCTGGTGTCCACATAACTACAACCATAATAAACTTCTTATGCAAGGTACATGGGCATGTGTGTGTGTGCATGTGTGAGTGTGTGTGCACGCGTGTGTGTGCATGTGTGTGTGTGTGTACTGAGTCAGGAGTTGCAGAGTGAGCTGAGGTGGAGGATGAGTGATTGCAGTGGACAGTAATCCCGCAGATGGATTAGCAGGTGGTATTAGGAGAGGGGGGGGGGGTGGGCGGGTGGGGGTGGGGGTGCATTACACTGCCACCTCTGAACTGTCACAATATGGAGCGGCAGCTCGCAGGGCCTGACCTCCGTCTGCTTCACCCCAGCAACACACACTGGACATTGTAACACACACCAGTGAACCGGTGAACGGGTTATCAGGCCCACAGTGGGGAGGTTAGATCCTATATAATAAAATAAAACAAATCAAAATATAATTGCCCTACACTATACATAGGGCAATTATATTCCTTTTTCATTTCACTCTTACTGCACCTTCAGCAATGAAGGCGCGATAAGTGAAGTTTTACTGCCCCATACTTATTATGACCTTCTTAGCCAGACTTACAGATGTCACTTATCTACGTTTCTCATTTCTAAATTATTACTTTGTATTATCATAACTCATCATAACAGACTCACAACAAGATATTTTTATGATGGTGTTATAAGGCCTAGAGGACGTACACATTTATTTTTAATATTAATTTAAGTTTTCATAACGGGGTCAAACTTTCGACAGCCTCAACAGTTTGTTGTTCAGATAAAGTCATGTGACAGGGTTTCCATGAAGTCCTCATGTGAAATCAGACGTTGATTTAACCCTTGTGTTGTCTTTGGATCATATTTGACCGTTGACCCGTTTTCAAAATTTCCATATGAGAAGTATGTTTTTTTACCTAATTTTGATTAGCCAAAAATAGCATGGATGACACCACACAACGGCTTTGCGATTACAGCAAAATATCGGATCTCCACTTACGCTGAATTTTAGGGTGTTTATTTCATTTTTTTAGCATTTGGAAAAACGTGAACATTTTTCTAAACAGTATGCCGATTGAATATCGATATATACCCTTCTGTGATTATCCTTCCTTAAATATTAGTCTAAATGAGTCATAATTTCTGCTTTTGTAACTCAAGAAGTAGGTATAATTTTCTATAAACGAGGTTTATAGGCCATGAATTCTAAATAGAAATGTAAAACTAGTGATGATAAGTTGGTGTTAGTGGTGTTTATACACGGTCATGAAAAGAAGCGTTAAAATAAAAAAAGTGTGGATTTTCAGTTTTCAACCGGGGAGTCCATGGTTGGATGGAGGACAAGGTTTAAAACCAACAGGGACAATACTTCTGCAATAACAACACAGATATAAGGTACGTAGTGTCCTGACATTTTAAACATCTTATGACTTGTGTAGAAAAGTAAAGGAAAATTACCACAAGGCAAACAATACAAAAAACTATCGGCTACACCTGTGATCGGGGGCGCTGATTTGATGTACACATTTTATGCAACAATATTTGCTGCCCCTTAATGATGTCTGATGTTATTTTTAATTGTGCATCTCTTTGACTAATTAAGTTATAAATTATGCAACAGGTTCCCATATGTGACCACTATAGAAAAGCCATCCTATAGAAAGTATGTCATGTGTTATAAGTGAACGTGCAAAGATTTGATTTGATGATTCAACATGTCCAGGGCTGCAGTGTGAATCCAATGTGATTACTGAGCTCCTCATGGGTGATGGTGACAAAATGATCTTCATGATGCTCTCTGTCTGCTGTCTTTGTCAAACACCTGGTCTGAGGTTTTTCTGAGTGTAAGGTTAGTTGGAATCACCTCAGAGGTAAGAGGACGGCTGCACCATTGTGAGGTTAAAGTATTTCACATCGCATGTGAATGCCGAATGGCTCCCTGGTCCTCTTACTGATGCTACAGGGGATAAAGTGAACTACAATAAAGGGGCTGATGGGAAGGGTTCCCCCCCTAATCCATTCAACTAGCATGTTGTCAATCTGACAAATTAGATTCCCATTGGATCAGAGTAGCTGCCTGCTCGGCCAATCACTGCCTTTCCATTTGGCAAATGAGTACATATATTTTTAACACACGTTGTATGCCAGCTGTGTACTTTGTTTTTGAAGCCAGTTTATAAGTAGAAACATATTGAACTCAGCGTAGAGCACTTGTTGCTGTGAGAAATGTTCTTTATTGATAGATAGATAGCCTTTATTATTAGACTCATGGTCCATAAAAGTATATATGTTTTATATCTGAAACATGTGCACAGCACGGTTTTCTTTGTTGTAGTTTGACGTAAGTTTATTGTGAGTGTATTGCACTTTTTTTTGTACAGTTCTGTGACAAAAAAACCTTCCCAGCCCTTGTCACATGACCAATTTATGTTTCCACATATCCAAATATTTGCCTAAAGAGCCCATAGAAAATATGTGTTATATTGGATAATACCATTTTAAAATGAAAACAAATAAAATTAATAATGAGTTTGATGTGTTTTATTTAGAATAGACTTAGACTTAGACTAGACTTTGACTTCAACTAGACTTGGAATAGAGTAGACTTTGACTTAGACTTCTCTTTATTAGTCCTCTTGGGATGACTCCCGCAATAAAATTGAAATTTCCAGCATTCGTTTTGGCAAGAATGCGGAATACAAGACAATATAAAGATAACAATAATTACAGTAATAAAAGTAGTAATAATAATAATAACAATAAGAACCTTTGGCTATGAAAAGACATAAAAAGACATTTGTCATAAGTTATCAGTCAAAAGTGGGAGCGTTGAGTAAAGTGTTATATGTCCAATATTTCTCATATTTCTGAGCTGATTTTCTCTGCTGTATTCTGATGAATCCTCCGGGCCCCCCCTGACTGATTATTGGTCCCCGCCCCTGTTCCACCCCACTATAAAAATCTCCAATAAAGTCTGGTCCCATTGTCAGACTCACTTGATGAGATCAAGAAGAGACACTGTTGCATCTTTGCAGAGAGAAAGGTCTGACTTCATAGACGGGAACAACAATTTCCCATCATTCACACGTGTTTCTCCCTGGCTGTGAAATACGCTAGCACGCAATCTTTTTTCTATCTTTCAATTCCCAATGAAGGAAAGAGGTTTCTCTAATCACTGCAGCAGAGGAGGGGAAAGCACTGGCTGGTGAGGTGGGCATTAGGTCAAGTTTAAGCTGAGCCCTGAGCCAAGATGACACTCGTCCCAGGCTTGGCGACAGACTGAGAGCACACGCTTCACCCGAACCCTTCTGTGACACTGTTCACTCATGGACTTCCTTAACAATGGGTAAGAGAAAGCCTAACAGCTCAGAAGAAAGTGATCATATTCAAAAGTGAAATAAAAAATGTGCACATCTTCCTTATTGTTTTGTCTGTTGCTTGATAAAAAAGAGGGGGGTGAGGGGATGGGAGGGGGGGGTGCTTTGCAGAAATACAAGCTGGTGGTGACCAGCAGGAGGGCGGCTACAGCTTCCAACAACCTGATGAGTGAGTTTTCACTGACATCTGGTGGATAAACCCTACTAACCTGCTTTAATGTGAGTGACTGGGTTGTAGCTATACTGCATATATTTAAGGACACAAAGTACATACAGTAGAAAAAATCACAAGACAATAAGAAGCTGTTTCTGTCTAGGCGCGGAAAACAGCCTTATGGGCTTGTTCAAAGTCCTCCCCAAATACAAAAAAAAAAGATAAGTACTCTATGCAAAAATAGAACAAGCAATACAACAAACATAACACACAGAAAATATGGATTATGGAAAAAGTAACGCAAGTAAAAAGACAAGGCAAACAGAAAAACAAACCACAGAGGCTGAAAGATGAAATGAGAAACTTTTGTGACTTATACTGATAGATGTTGTTATAGTTCATCTAAAACAAACACACACACACACACACACACACACACACACACGCACACACACACAAAAAGGTTGGTTTGCATTCATTTAAATATGTACAATAATCTTACAGTATTCTTTCACGGAATTATTTGTATTCTATCATGTTTGACATGGTATCAGTTAGTAGACTGTTATTAATTTTAATCTCAGTAGACAAAAGGTTTTTTATTTGGATGAAGTGAGACTGGGTCATAAGTTTCTTTCTGTAAAAAAAAGTGCATGAATAGCCTACATATTTATTAAAATATATACATACGCACAGACCATAGATGTAACAGACAGACAGTACCAGTAGGTGGCAGGATGATGAATGTGGTCTTTCGAGTCTCTCATCAATTTACAACATGAAGTAGGAAGGCCGTGATGCCTTTCAGAACCCCAGGTGGGTTCGTGAGGCCGCACAGGTTAGGTTTCATATGACGAATGTACCGTATTTTAGATCAAGAAATATAATGGTTCGAACTTGAAACTGATGACCAAATTCACTCTGTAACAGGATGGATGACGTTTGAAATCCATCAGCACGCAGCTTTCCGTTTCAGCGACAGGAATAAAGACACAAGCCACGTAAACACAAACAAACAATAAGCAGGGGGGGGAGAACTAACAGTGAAAGAAAGCGAAAAACAACTTGAAATAGGATATGCTTTAACTGAGCCCTTTTTAGGAAAATCCATCAATGCAAGTGTAATTGGACCAGGAAAAGCTTAATTTTCCTCTTCGTTTACTAATGAGCACCAGATGCTGCATTTCCAATACATTTGAACGCACCTCCGCCAAACCTGGATGTTTTGCTTCATGACGTAAAAACGTCCATGTTTACTACAATCCGATATAGACCAGAAACTTCGAATTTCGGTCTTTGAAATGAAATAAAATTCGTCATTACTGAATGAAGCGTTAAATATAGCAGTTTATCGTTAAGTGTTAGCTATATTTCGAAACGAATGACCGGATATGTGTAGTTTAATTTGAGCAAATGGAGTTGTAGACAAAGCAGCAACAGAACAACAATGAACAGACTTCGTTCTAGACGTTTCTGATAAAATTAGTGAGCTCGGCTTCGTCCTGCAGGATGCTTCGAGAGTCGTATCCCTTCGCGGAGGACAGTTTCAGCCGCTTCCCGTCGCAGAGTAACATTTACGGGCTGTGTCAGGCCGGGGAGCAGGAGCTGTTGGCGGCCACCCTCAAAGGGAAGGTGCTGTGTTTCAGATACCAGGGGCTGAAGCACAAAATCCGGCCTGTGGCCAAGGAGGTCCAGTTCACCTACATCCCAGGTACTGGCCCCGGGAAACCTCAACACAGTAACATATACTCAAGTACACAAACGGTATCAGAGCAGGATTCGGTGTAAACTGACTGTGAAGATAGTAATAGCACAGATGAACAGGGGTCTTTTTTAAGCCAAGGACCCCTTAGTAGAAAGAGAAACGAACCAGGGACCCCCCTACTACACAGTGGCTTGAGAAAGATTACACCCCCAGGCTGAAGTTGATTAAAAAAGGAATAAAAAAAACATCTTTTGGAAATTGATATTAATGTCTTAATTGAAAAGATTTGGGAAAATCCAACCAAATAAAGCCACCAATTATCTGTGTAAATGAAAAATGGATGTATTGTAAATAAATAAATATTCCTCCTTAAAATACAGGGAGCATAAGTATACACCCCCCTATTTTAAATTCCCATAGAAGCAGGCATATTTTTATTATTAAAGGCCAGTTATTTCATGGATCAGGATACTATGCATCCTGATAAAGTTCCCTTGGCCTTTGGAATAAAATAGCCCCCCCCCCCCCCCCCTACATCATCACATATCCTTCACCATACCTAAAGATGGGCATGGGATACTTTCCATAAGGTTTGTCTCAATGCAAATCAAACCAGCTTTTAAGCTAACTGAAATTAAACCATGCCAATCTTTATGTTTGCCATATGTCTACAGTTTAAATTTTGTATTAACACAGCTGTATTTGTGAAGTATGAGGGGCAAACCTTTCAGCTGTATGTCTATACCACATACAACTTCAACATACGAAGAATGTAACATAATATGGATGTGAAAGCAGTTATAAACAGCCTATGTGACAATTAAATTAGTTTAGGTTAAAATCAAGAAATAGTTGTGAGAATAATCGTGATCACAAGATTGATCAAAATAATCGTGATTATTATTTGGGCCATAATCGTGCAGCCCTATGTTATATCATCACATAAACTGTAAACCAACATATCACTCCAAAACAGACCATCTATCAGAACCTATGTTCATGTGAGTGGGGCTCCTTCCTCTGTTGCAGGAAGCCCAAATATCTTGATGTTTTGACGTACAGTATGTTGGGATGTCTTTTTCCAGATGTGCAGACCAGTGACAGCTCCTGTCCAGAACTCCTGTCCTCCTCTCTTTGGAAATCCGAAGCTCACCATTTTTCTCGATAGCAATTATAAGTTTTCAAAGTCTTCTAATAGGGTTGTAGTATGAAAGATAGCAAATTTCAATTCCATTGCCTTTAAATAACCTCACTAACCCGGCAACAAGTCATGGTCCAATCATTATTAAAATAAGGAACTATACTAGTAGGGCTGCACGATATAGGGAAAAATATTGATATTACTTGCGATAAATAAACAGATATGAAAGTGTACTCAGTTCTGCATTACTTCTGTTTTTAATATTCTTATAAAATACAACACATTGCTTCTTGAATTTTAAAACAAATGAAAGTAAACCATTTCCAACTTTCATTTATTGATTAAATTAAACGTTGACTATAACATAAAAGGCAGCACTACAATAAGAATGACGGTCACATTTTAACATGCATTTTTCCACTGACGTTTTAAAAAAAACTTTTCTTTAAACCACGACAAAAAAGTCTCAGAGTGCATTTCGCAATTTGTCCTAACCTTTCGAGATGTCTTCATTGCGCCAGTTGGTATCGCGACGGTGATAAAAACAATATATATTGTGCAGACCTATATACTGGTCAGATTTTGGTTTAGTAATGTAGTTTTTTGTAACTGAGTGATTTAGTTCTGAAACTTGTGTTGCAACTTGTGTTCCATACATGTCGGTTGTTGGTTGATGCTGAAAACACTCGACCCTGTCTTCTTCATGCAGTTGATGCAGAGATTGTCTCAATTGACGCCTTCAACAAGTCTCCACCCAAAAGAGGCCTGGTGGTGGGCATCACATTCGTAAAGGTATGTGCGTGCTGTGTGTTGAAGTTGACATGTCAAAGCATGTGTACACTCACACAGTCAGCCTCAGCAACAAGGCTCCGGCTCCGGCCCCTCACTGACATGGACCCCTAAGACCCCCACCCCCCAATCACTAGCCACTACACTTGCACTAACCTTCGTCCTGGACTTTACATCATTGCATACTGTATATTCTTTTCAAGTGTTGCACTCAACCCAGTCAGCCTTTTTCTGATGCAACTGTTACTTTATACAAACCCCAATTCCAATGAAGTTGGAATGATGTGTAGCATGTAAATAAAAACAGAACATAATGCTTTGCAAATCCTTTACAACCTGTTTTTAATTAAGTACACTACAAAGACAAATATGTACTCAGTTTGAATTTGATGCCTGCAACACTTTCCAAACAAACTGGGACAGGGGCATCTTTACTAGTGTGTTGCATCAACTTTCTTTTTAACAGCACTCAATAAGCGTTTGGCAGCAGGTACCATTAATGGAAAAACACCATAATTGTTTTAAGCTTGGAAGGAATTCTTATTGTTTATTTAATATCTATGTCTGCTGTACAACTTTCTTATTGGCTATATTAGCCCTCATTCATAATCTGGACTGTGGACATAACGTTAACATCTTACATCTTATAACTTATTCCCTGTTACATAGTGCTCTTATTCTTATTCAGTCAATCAGTTTATAGGTTATTATGTTTATTTTTTATAGTTCTAGTTAATATTTAATCATGATCTACTGCACTGTTCAACCCCTGAACTGTTCACTTTTTCACTTTTTTTATTACATTACACAAAGTCTACCATAGTATCTCACCTTATCATGGTCATTGCATTTCTTTGAGTGATTTTTATTTTTATTCTTAGGGATGTGTGATATACAGTATGTGTGTATATGTGTTGGTTGTGTTATGGTTGTCTTGCTACTGGATGCCTAAAAGTTCCTTCGGGATGAATAAAGTATCTCTCTATCTCTCTGTCTATCTGTCTATCTATCTATCTATCTATCTATCTATCTATCTATCTATCTATCTATCTATCTATCTATCTATCTATCTATCTAACTTTAATATGTTTGTTTGTGTATTCACCTTTCACCAAGGCCAATTTCTCCTAAGTGTACTTATGTACACAGACGCACACTTATGTACACTTATGATTTTACACTTACTAGTGTAATTATTGAGGCTTGTACTGATTTCTGATTTCTCCAGAATGGTTGTTAAATTATTGTAGAAGCGTTGTTGTTAATGGCTGGACTCCTGCAGGACTCTGGGGACAAAGCCACGCCATTCCTGAATATCTACTGTGACTACGAGCCGGGCTCGGAGTTCAACCTCGAGTCTATTGCACGTGAGTGGCGCCGTGCTCGCAGCATACAGTGCTTACTCTTAACAGATGTTAGTCATGTTGCTGATGTTGGTGTGTGTGTTTGTCTCTGAACAGAGAGTTGCCTGAATCTGGAGTTGCAGTTCACGCCCTTTCACCTGTACCACACAGAGTAAGTTTGTGAACTAAAGCTGCAACCATACACTTCATACGATTCACGATTTTAAGTTCACGATACGATCATCTCACAATTTTTTGTCTCGCAAACAGAATGTGCTGGAGACAAATGAATGAAAAGTATTCCTTTATTAATAGAAAACTGTCATCAGAAGTGCAACTGAAGTTGTATATTATCTTAAAAATAATAATTTGATTAATTAAACAAATCCCACATATAAATAACTGAATAAATAAATATCTTTGAATAAAAAAAACTAAGAAGACGTAGTGATGTCTGAAGTCAAACAAGTGAAATCAAACATATATATTAACGCCTTAGGCCATTTAAAAATGGAATCATTTGATGATAAATTATATTTACAGTTGAATTTTAGGAGGCAACCTTCTGAATAGAAAATGTTTTTTCTTAGACTCAATGACATGACAAAATAAAATAGTACTTTTGTTTTCTATAACATGTATCTATTATCTGTAGTACTCATTTCTACATCAACAGCACTTGATTATAATTATAATAGATTCGAAAAGCTAACAAATGCTTAAACACCAGGCCAGCTGCATTCCTTTACATATATATATATATATATATATATATATATATATATATATATATATATATATATATATATATATATATATATATATATATATATATATATATATGCTGCTGGTGGACTGCTTTTAGTATTTGATAACCTCATTTAATATGCTGCTCTGGATCTGTTTTATTGTAGTGTTTGTGAATGGGTTATGTTGTTATGGTGACCATTGTCAGTCAGCAGCTTCTGTACAGACAGGGTCTGTCAGAAAGGATGACACAGTGGGTCTGGATGGCAGATGTCAGCAACCTGTTCTCTCCATCAGAGTGCAGTGTGACGATGGAGGCAGAGAGACAGTGTTCCTGCTCAGTGGCCATGACCAGAGGATCCACCTATACAAGGAGGTCAGATCAGAGACTCTGTGTGTATGTGTGTGTGTGTGTGTATGTGTATTTAAGGTGGAGGTGGTTGTGGCCTTGACCAACTGCCACTTTGCTTGTTTGACAGCCATGATGTCTCTCTCTCATGGATGGGCCAAATTCTCTGGGCTGGCAAAGCAGATAAAGGGGAGGTAACCTTGCCTCTTATGACCTCATAAAAGGCAAGATTCAAGAACGGCCCGTCTGAGCTTTCATTTTCTCAAAGGCAGAGCAGGATACCCAGGGCTCAGTTTACACCTATCACCATTTCTGGCAGGCTGGGGGATCTCATATTAATGTTAAAACCTCTGAAAATGAATTTTTCATGCCATGGGACTTTCAATACTGGACCAATGTCAAAGGTTGTTGTTCCCATCAGTCACTTAGACACAAAGACATAAAGTGGCGAGAAGTCCTCCACAACAGATAACAGGCTTCCTTCTTGTGTTTCAGTGTCACTCTGGCGGGGGACGGTGGAGCGTAACGTCCACGCAGTGCCTTAGGCTACTTTAAACGGCAATCAATGTCCGAGACAAGTCACTCCATAGCCTCATGTTCTTACCGGAAATACGTTAATATGCGGTAACAAATGGCCTTTAACATAACTAATTTTGTTTACACTTTACTTGAAGGTATCTACATAAGAGTGACATGACACTGTCATGTTCCTGTCATAAACATTATAGTCAAGTCTTCAACTTTTATGACGTAACTCTTTGTGTGTCATACGGTTTTTTCATGACAAGTTAGGGATAGAGTTATGACTGTGTCATGTGTTCATGATAGTGTCATGTCACTTCATGTAGATACCTTCAAGTAAAGTGTTAATCTCTTTAATATAATCATATTATAAGATATTATTACTATGGCCTTTATTGCATTTATTTATTCAAGTATGTATGAAAAAATGAAATGGTATTTGTCCTTCTGTGAAGATAAGAAATCTATAGAATATTAATAATCCAAAAGTTTGTTTAGGGATTTTCTTCCCTTTCGTCTTCCTTTTCCCATTGCAGATTAGTACCGCCTCAGGCGAGGGTGGCTGGTCGCCACAGCAGGAAACTGCAGTTACCTAACACAACACACACACACACACACACACACACACACACACACACACAGAACGTCAATTTTGATTCTGTTGCCAAAGCCAGAAAACAAATTTAGTTTCAAAAGAAACAGGAGGCAGCAAAAAAAAAAAACACCGCTGGATTAACTAATTAAACACGACGGGACACCCCGTCTGTCGCTAGCAAAGATGACGCAGGGATTAGGGACGCTTCTCTCTGACCAATCAGCTGTCTGCAGGTTTTCACATCACATTCTGGTATCTGCTCAACGTGCTTAAAACCTCAACTGAGTTAGTACTACAAAAAAATACCTGTTAGCAGGTACCAGGGACATTTTTTTGTAATGGAGAACCAAAGAAGGTGAGTAGAGGCAATGGAGCAGGTACCATGTAATGGAAAAACGCCATAAGACACTAAAAGTGATTAAACTTATAGAATGGCTTTACTCACAATAGAGAAAAAAAACAAGATAGTGATGAGTTTTGCATATCTGTAGTAGAAGTTCACTTTGATTCACCATGCACCATCAGAGCATAATTCAGCCGGATTCTGGTGTTTCCAACAGAATGCCTCCCTCCACCAGTTTGAAGAGCAGCCAGTGGAGAGACTCTTCCCTGAACTACAACAACTGCCCAGCAAGTTAGTCTCAGCTCCGTATCTGTATTTTGTGATTCATATTTTTTTCCGTTGATTACAAAATATACTATTTGCAACAAGAACAAATCACACCTTCCGTCATCCCGACCCACCCAGACAAAAATGACATGTAAGAATACATGACAACAATAACTGCAATAGTCCAGATCCTTCCACAAAATAGTAATGGATTAGACAATAAACCAAATAAACATATATATGTACAGTATATGTGAGAACGCCATGAGCCCATCACACAGGTCTCTCCTCGTTACAGAGCTTCTTGGGAGCCCTCCAGAAAGTTCAAGTACTGTCCCTATTTTCTAGTGTAGACATCCAATCGTGGCAAACCATTTAAATGACCCATTTTCAAACTGTATCTATTATTGTTTGATTGTGTGTGTGTGTGTGT